>NC_092170.1:6631424-6877854 GCF_045791955.1 Oncorhynchus clarkii lewisi
GACGAAGCGGACTTCTGGTCAGGCTCCTTAGATGGGCATATTGCGCACTGCTCCCGAGCATACTACTCGCCAATGTCCAGTCTCTTGACAACAAAGTTGATGAAATCCGAGCAAGTGTAGCATTCCAGAGAGACATCAGAGACTGTAACGTTCTTTGCTTCAAGGAAACATGACTCACTCGAGACACACTATTGGAGTCGGTACAGCCAGCTGGTTTCTTCACGCATCGCGCCGACAGAAACAAGCTGACCACGACTCCATTTTGATGCTTCCAGCCTATAGACAGAAACTAAAACAGGAAACTCCTGCTGGTCCGACCAATCTGATTCCACGCTTCAAGATTGCTTCGATCAGGTAGATTGGGATATGTTCCGCATTGCGTCAAACAACAACATTGACGAATACGCTGATTCGGTGAGCAAGTGCATTGGCGATGTCGTACCCACAGCAACTATTAAAACATTCCCAAACCAGAAACCATGGACTGATGGCAGCATTCGCGCAAAACTGAAAGCGCGAACCACTGCTTTTAACCAGGGCAAGGTGACCGAATACAAACAGTGTAGTTATTTCCTCCGCATGGCAATCAAACAAGCTAAGCGTCAGTATAGAGACAAAGTAGAGTCGCAATTCAACGGCTCAGACACAAGAGGTATGTGGCAGGGTCTACAGTTAATCACGGATTACCTAAAGAAAACCCGCCCCGTCACGGACCAGGATGTCTTGCTCCCAGACAGACTAAACAACTTCTTTGCTCGCTTTGAGGACAATACAGTGCCACTGACACGGCCCGCTACCAAAACCTGCAGACTTTCCTTCTCTGCAGCCGACGTGAGTAAAACGTTTAAACGTGTTAACCCTCGCAAGGCTGCAGGCAAAGACGGCATCCCCAGCCGTGTCCTCAGAGCATGCGCAGACCAGCTGGCTGGTTTACGGACATATTCAATCAATCCTTATCCCAGTCTGCTTTTCCCACATGCTTCAAGAGGGCCACCATTGTTCCTGTTCCCAAGAAAGCTAAGGTAACTGAGCTGAACGACTACCGCCCTGTAGCACTCATTTCCGTCATCATAAAGTGCTTTGAGAGACTAGTCAAGGACCATATCACCTCCACCCTACCTGACACCCTAGACCCACTCCAATTTGCTTACCGCCCTAATATGTCCACAGACGACGCAATCGCAACCACACTGCACACGACCCTAACCCATCTGGACAAGAGGAGTACCTATGTGAGAATGCTGTTCATCGACTACAGCTCAGCATTTAACACCACAGTACCCTCCAAACTCGTCATCAAGCTCGAGACCCTGGGTCTCGACCCCGCCCTGTGCAACTCGGTACTGGACTTCCTGACGGGCCGCCCCCAGGTGGTTAGGGTAGGTAACAACATCTCCACCCCACTGACCCTCAACACTGGGGCCCCACAAGGGTGCGTTCTGAGCCCTCTCCTGTACTCCCTGTTCACCCACGACTGTGTGGCCACGCACGCCTCCAACTCAATCATCAAGTTTGCAGACGACACTACAATTGTAGGCTTGATTACCAACAACGACGAGACGGCCTACAGGGAGGAGGTGAGAGTCCTCGGAGTGTGGTGTCAGGAAAATAACCTCAAACTCAATGTCAACAAAACAAAGGAGATGATCGTGGACTTCAGGAAAGAGCAGAGGGAGCACCCCCCTATCCACATCGACGGGACAGTAGTGGACAGGGTAGAAAGTTTTAAGTTCCTCGGCGTACACGTCACGGACAAACTGAATTGGTCCACCCACACAGCCTGCGTGGTGAAGGCGGCACAGCAGCGCCTCTTCAACCTCAGGAGGCTGAAGAAATTTGGCTTGTCACCAAAAGCACTCACAAACTTTTACAGATGCATAATCGAGAGCATCATGAAGGGATGTATCACCGCCTGGTACGGCAGCTGCTCCGCCCACAACCGTAAGGCTCTCCAGAGGGTAGTGAGGTCTGCACAACGCATCACCGGGGGCAAACTACCTGCCATCCAGGACACCTACACCACCCAATGTTGCAGAAAGGCCATAAAGATCATCAAGGACAACAACCACCCGAGCCACTGCCTGTTCACCCCGCTATCATCCAGAAGGCGAGGTCAGTACAGGTGCATCAAAGCAGGGACCGAGAGACTGAAAAACAGCTTCTATCTCAAGGCCATCAGACTGTTAAACAGCCATTGGGTTGTTAAACATTGAGTGGGTGCTGCCATGCATGTAAAAAATGTATCACTAGCCACTTTAAACAATGCCACTTAATATGTTTACATACCCTACATTACTCATCTCATATGTATATACTGTACTCGATTGCATCTTGCCTATGCCGTTCTGTACCATCACTCATTCATATATCTTTATGTACATATTCTTCATCCCTTTACACTTGTGTGTATAAGGTAGCTGTTATGAAATTGTTAGGTTAGATTACTCGTTGGTTATATCTGCATTGTCAGAACTAGAAGCACAAGCATTTCGCTACACTCGCATTAACATCGGCTAACCATGTGTATGTGACAAATAAAGTTTGATTTGATGTTGACATGCACACGAGAGGTATAAAAGGGTACACAAGCAATAATGTGGTAATAATGGGCCTGTTGGTAACAGGGTCATATAAACATGACCCAATTATACATTTCTTTACAGACAAAATACTGTAAATCCTATGTGAAAGCAGTATTTGTATACCCAATTCTCTGCTATTGAAGTCTACTTGTCTGATAAAAGTACAACTTTTCAGATAAATTGTCCCAAGTTGTGTTTTAAACCTGCAGTCAGTTGTGTAACATTGTTAATTAAATATTCAGGCTTTACTTACAGCTGGCAATCATTATGAACATCCAGCACCTGAAACAGGAAGATGGAGGACGACTCAGAGATGACTAAGGGAAATCAATATTTCAAATGCAACTAGTAAAGACACCTCCAACCAGCATCGGGACTTGTTATACAAAATGCCTCCTTATATACACTCAGTAACCTCTCTCCAATGACTTAAATTAGCACATACAATTGAGTGTTGCTCCGGTGAGTGCTTGACAAAACACACCCTTGAGAACCCCTGTGCCCTGTCATCCATTCAGACATCTGCTGATCGAAGCAGCATGGCCTCCAGCAATCTAAACCAGAGGGACTACAAAGACAGGTTAGAGGATTCCAGATTATCAGGATAACACAGAGGCTTTACATAGTTCAATGATTATGGATGAACTGTTACTGCATTTGGCATGATCAGCTTTTGTTGAATCATCTACAGAACCTGATAGCCATGGAGTGGTTATTTCAGTACACATCAATACATTACATTGTGTAGTCTGTTGACGACTCCTAATCATGATCACAAATCATGGTTTGAAAATAACATTCAGTTCCGTCTTTTATTTTTTGGACCTTTTGGAGATTGAGTTTTTCGTATCAGCCAAATGCAAATGTGTTCAGCGAGCTCAGGGGAAGAATTTTCTGTAAGCAGGGGTTGCCGGGCCTTAAGCTCCAGACAGAGATAACACCTGTCTATTTCTGAGTGCCTCCTGGAATTAATGGCATCTGTTTGGGTTAAACCGGTCGTGCTAACATAATTAAATCAACTGTATATACAAATACATAAGTCATTTTAAGAGGATGCATATACCGGAAATTGATTTCGAGAAACGCAACGGCGTCTGAAAAATATCAGTAGATTATTTGTATGCATGTACAGTAAGCAGGTATGGGCAGGCCTTAGGGCGCCTGGCCCGCCCTACCATCCCTCCTTTCCCGTCCAAATCAAATATTGAAATATTGATTTGTTTGACTGAGACGCGTGCCTACAGAAAGACACATCAATCAAAGTTAAAGCATCCGGGCGAGCGAAACAGTGCCCCTCTGTCTCAGAATGTATAGACCATGTATCAGATTCTGTCTGGACCAAAAGAGAATAGCATGTCACGCTATAGACCCCTTTCTGTGTTTGCAAACGTTGCCGCACGAGGGTGATGCGCGCAAGTTGGTGGCAGAACAAGCCGGAATTCTTATAGAATGCAAGCAATATAGCGTTTGTGTCATCATCACAAAACAACTTCATTATGCTTAAAAAAGGTTAACTACAAGCAGTAAAATAGCTCTTTTGCTACAGCCTATATCAATGAGCATTAGCATTCTAGCTAACAACTGCAGCAACCAAAATAATTATTTTGCATAGATCACAACCAAATATAATCTTAGTGACTGTTCAAGGAAGAATCAAAAAAAGTAATACAAATCTAGGCTGTTGAATAGGCACAGATGGTGATGGCTTTCTTACTGCCACCAGGAGTCGTGCACATCTGTGAGTGACATCAGTGGTTCAGGTGCTGGAAAAGGCTGTGAGGCAGTAATCGCTGCCAAAGGTGCTTCAACAAAGTACTGAGGGACTGAATACTTTTATCTATTGTAAATGTGCCTATATATTTTTTTAAACTGTTATTGATGAGGGAAAAAACTATTTTATCCATTTTAGAATAAGGCAATATGTAACACAATATGTAAAAAGTCAAGGTGTCTGAATACTTTCCTAATGCACTGTGTACATATTGGAAAGGACCATTAAAAGATGCCGGAAGATGCTGGATTGTTTGCCAAAATACAATTATTCTAAATACTCAACCAATAAGCACGACTTCTTCAAAAAAAGAATAGCTGTAGATTGTTTCAAATCACGAGTGTGTAGGCCTATGCCTATTTGGGAAGCGCGCATTGCAATAGGTCTAGCTGATTGAGATGCTGTACAAGACATCAGTGTGTATTGTACTGGAAAAGGGTATATTTCTGGCCAGACAGAATCAGATACATAGGCTACATATAGAGGGGAGCCGGTTGGCTCGCCTTAGATTCTTTCTCCGGTGAGAAAGAGGCGAAGCGAGAGGGCTCACTCTCACCAAAATCTGTCCAGAATAAACCAAATTTGTTTCTATAGCCATAATTTGTAGAGCTTGTCTCCTGCCTTCCCACCTTTGGGACAAAGACTCCCATTGTTAGGGTGGAGACAAGAGCATCTCGCCATTATACAGTGCATTCAGAAAGTATTCAGAACCCTTGACTTTTTTCACATGTTGTTATATTACAGCTTTATTCTAACATGGATTAAATTAAAATGTTTTCCTCCTCAATCTACACATAATACCCAATAATGACGAAGCGAAAACAGATTTGTAGAAATGTAGGCAAATTTCCATGATCAATTTCCATTGATCATCCTTGAGATGTTTCTACAACTTCATTGGAGTCCACCTGTGGTAAATTCAATTGATTGGACATGATATAAGGTCCCGTAGTTGACAGTGCATGTCAGAGCAAAAACCAAGCCATTAGGTCGGAGGAATTGTGCGTAGAGCTCCGAGACAGGATTCTGTCGAGGCACAGATCTGGGAAGGGCACCAAAAAATGTCTGCAGCATTGAAGGTCCCCAAAAACACAGCAGCCTCCATCATTCTCAAATGGAAAAGTTTGGAACCACCAAGACTCTTCCTAGAGCTGGCCACCCGGCCAAACTGAGCAATCAGGGTAGAAGGGCCTCGGTCTGGGAGGTGACCAAGAACCCGATGGTCACTCTGACAGAGCTCCAGAGTTCCTCTGTAGAGATGGGAGAACTTTCCAGAAGGTCAACTATCTCTGCAGCACTGTACCAACCAGGCCAGACAGAAGCCACTCCTCAGTAAAAAGCTCATGGCAGCCCAGTTTGAGTATGACAAAAGGCACCTAAAGGACTATCAGACTATGAGAAACAAGATTCTCTGGTCTGATGAAAACAAGATTGAACTCTTTGGCCATCTGGAGGAAACCTGGCACCATCACTATGGTGAAGCATGGTCGTGGCAGCATCATGCTGTGGGGATGTTTTTCAGCGGCAGGGACTGCCGGATCGATGGAAAGATTACAGAGCAAAGTACAGAGAGATCCTTGATGAAAATCTGCTCCAGAGCGCTCAGGACCTCAGACTGGTGTCAAAGGTTCACCTTTCAACAAGACATTGACCCTAAGCACACAGCCAAGACAACACAAGAGTGACTTTGGGACAAGTCTCTGAATGTCCAGAACCGATCGAACATCTCTGGAGAAACCTGAAAATAGCTGTGCAGTGACCCTCCCCAACGACAGAGCTTGAGAGGATCTGCAGAGAAGAATTTGTTTTTACATTTATTTCACCTCTATTTAATGAAAAAAATAGACTCTTAGCTTTCATTTGACCACTATTTGACATGCTCCTATAAACTTCACGTTGGTGTTCATGGGTCCTTTTACATGACTATGACCTATGAGTCTATAATCCTGTATTATAGTCATATCAGATTTGATGCCATAGCAATGCTTCATTAGTCTGGGATTCATTGTTTCTGAGCAAGGTTTTCTATATTCAGGGGCAATGCATTATCAACAAGAAGAACAAACGGAAGGGACATGACTCACAAGCCATAGAGGCTTCTGCTCCAGGCTGTCATACATTCATACGATAGTGCCAAAAGGTCTACCTACTATATTTACCAGAACGTTCCCCAGACTCTTGTTAATCACACTTGGTTACGGTATAAGAAAGCATTTTTCGGCACAGGGGAGAGGATGATGTCATTGGATAGGGGCCTCATGCTTGCTCTTCGAAACAGATGGAGGAGCTTGACTACGAACGACGGCACTTAAAATAACAAAAGAAAGATTATGACCAAACGCTTGCAACTCCTGCAACAACTTGCTCATGTAAATGGAGGGGTTGTTGTGGTAAAAAGTCAGAGAGTAGCAGAATGTTAGTTAGAGCTTTGCTGATAGCTCTAAAACTACAGGGCTGGGGGCCTCCCGAGTACCGGTCTAAGGCACTGCGTCACTACAGACCCGGGTTTGATCCCAGGCTGCGGCTGCGACCGTTAGACCCATATGGCGGTGCACAATTAGCCCAGCGTCGTCCGGGTTAGGGGAGGGTTTGGCCGGCCCGGGATGTCCTTGTCCCATCGCGCTCCAGCGACTCCTTGTGGTGGGACGGGCACATGCACGCTGACTTCGGTCACCAGCTGTACGGTGTTGCCTCTGACACATTGGAGCGGCTGGCTTCCGGGTTAAGCGAGCAGTGTTTCAAGAAGCTGTGTGGCTTGGCGGGGTCATGTTTCGGAGGATGCATGGCTCTCGACCTTTGGCTCTCCCGAGTCCGTAAGGGACTTGCAACGATGGGGGACAAGACTGTAACTACCAATTAGATATCACAAAATTGTGGAGAAAAAGGGGTAAAAAGTTGAAGTACAGGGCTGCTGTCGGGACTGCTAAAAAACATCTGTTCAAAACATACCATGAGGAAGAAGGAATAGAGGAGTAAGAAACAAAACAGCATCCTCCCTAGAGTGCCGGACTTAAAGAGGCAGTATAAGGGTTTTGATTGAGGTGGGACTCCCTTGACATCCTCCTTGTTGAAAACCATTTGTGCCATGCATTTAAGAGAGGAGCTCTAGCGCAGCACCGCAGGCTGGGGGAATGACATGGAGTGTGACATTAAAGAGCACTTTTGAATTAACAGTGACCTTGTGGGCTCTCAACTTTGAATGCATTGCCAAAAGTTGACACCATGGTAATCACATACACATCAACCATAAAGAACAAAAAGGTCTCATCAGCATCAGTCTGAGCGATGTCTGGGCTAATGGGGTGGTCTGGGGAACCACACAATGAAAGCTTTGTTATTGGTTTTCTGCTGTTGCCGTGTAGTTACAATGCTGTTACTGTTGTATATTACTATTGTGTATTGCACAGGTAATCTTACTAGATTAAGGAATGTGCTACAACTATTAAACATATATGATTGCTCAACCCAGAACTAAAACACCCTCACATTTCCTACCAATGTGCAACCCATTCCACCGTGCAGTCAGCAAGAACACAGAGGTGATGACAGCTACATTACATTACATGGAATCAGGTGAAAAGAACTGAGAGGAAGAGGGTAAAAAAAGAGAGCATATGGTTCTAAAATCAGAATTAGGGAGATAATTATTCACACTTCTGATTGATGATAATTGGACATTAATAAAGGGGTTGATACAGAGATGATGACAGAATCAGGAGAAGTTGCCCAAGCTTGTTCTATTGTAATGGTGGTATCTGATGTGCACATGGCCTATTTGATGATTTGACTCCTTTGAAATATGTTTGCATGTTTCTAATGATGTCACATCTGTGGCTAAGGTATTTCTTCAATAAGCAATCAAAAAGCTTGATATGCATTTTGAAGAAGAAAAAAATGGTTTTGAGCTCAAAGAGGAAATGTGGTCTTTTAAAATGAGGATAATGGAGGCTATATTTACAATTGGCATAAAATCACATTGCATATCCAATCAGTATAGAGCAGCAGATTATCAATCAGATTGAAGACAATTTTGCCTGATCTGATTTGAATCAAAACATGCATCTACAGTATCTCAATTCAGAGTGGAAAACAACGCACCCCCAGCAGCAACCACGTTTGCTGGAAAGGAACTCTCCTAAAGATCCATCCACTAGAAGACCCACGCACCTACGACTCTAGAATCCATGGTGACACCACTGAGAGGATCCCTGGCAAAGATAACTGTGTTGCCTTTGTCCTGACATCTGGGTTATGTACTGGGGGCTTGCAGGTTGACCTTGTGTGTCCTGGGGCCTACATGCTCCAAGCAGAAATCGCTCTGCCATTCCCTGTTTGCTAAAATTCTAATGTCAGTTTGTGATAAAACAAGCAATTATAGTGTAGAAAATCATTGTCCCATCTAAGTATTTTCCATAATCCAAAATATTGTATTTTCAGCTGTTTGAGGCCTGTGTACAAAAACGACCCACAAACAAAACTTAAGAATGGGAAGCATAGAAACAAGGCACATAAAACGGATCTTCCGCTTCTTAGACATGTTTTCATTGAGAATGACAGATCAATAACCCACGTTTCTATGTGAATTATGTCAGGTTGCCCAAAAAGTATCATATTGCGCCTTTAAACACACACATCTTTGTGTTTTAGAACGCATGTCGAAGCCCACAATCAGCTATATCATAGAATTTCCACCCATATACTTTAGCAATAACAAATACCATGTAGTCTTAAATACAACTCTACCCTTGTAGCTGAAAATTGCTTTTGTTCAACCATCTATTGGATTGGTAAAACAGAAGCGACAAAAACCTATTGCAGTGGAACACTGACTGTCAGGAGTAATTGAGATGCTTGCTAGTCTGACCAAATCTATCATGTTCAATTGCATTTTTGTTCTCAAGGAGAATAGAAAATGTTTTGAAACACCATAATATGACTTTAAAAGGACAGGAATGGCCCATTAATAGCACTATAAAACAAGCAAGAGGGAGCAGGGCTGGTTTAACACAAAAGGAGATGAACACACAGACACAGTGTGAAGATATGGCCCTTAAAACCAAATAAGCTTATCAGCTACGCCATGGAACCAAGAGGGGGATCCATCAATAACAGGTTACAAATATGAGAAAGCTCTATTTCCGCATAGCCACTTGATGATATCTAGGGACACCTGGCTTTTTAGATCAGAAATTACTTTCGGTGAATGATGCAACAACATTTTCATCATCTGCTTTCAGATGAGACATACCACTTTGGTTTAGTTGGGAAAAATCCTGCTGAAATTTAATAAATTAATCAGAAACTGCTAACCAAGATGGCATTCTCAAGTACGTACACTGAACAAAAATATAAATGCAACATGTAAAGTGTTGGTCCCATGTTTCATGAGCTAAAATAAAAGATCACAGACATTTTCCATACACACAAAAAGCTTATTTCTCTCAAACTTTGGCAACAAATTTGTTTACCGCCCTGGTAATGAGCATTTCTCCTTTGCCAAGATAATCCGTCCACCTGACACATGTGGCATATCTAGAAGATAATTAAACATCATGAACATTACACAGGTGCACCTTGTGCTGGGAACTATAAAAGGCAGCTCCAAAATGTGCAGTTTTGTCAAACACCACAATACCCCAGGTGTCTCAAGTTTTGAGTGCAGGAATGTCCACCAGAGCTGTTGCCAGAATGTAATGTTCATTTCTCTACCGTAAGCCACATCAAATGTTGTTTAAGAGAATTTGGCAGTACGTCCATGCCAGTCCAGGACCTCCACATCTGGCTTCTTCACCTGCGGGATAGTCTGAGACCAGCCAACCTGAGAGCTGGTGAAACTGAAGGTTTGCAAAACCAAATAATTTCTGCACAAACTGTCAGAAACTGCCTCAGGGAAGCTCATCTGGTCCGAAACAGGGTCTTGACCTGACCACAGTCCTACATCGTAATCGACTTCAGTGGGCAAATGCTCACCTTCGATGGCCACTGGCATGCTGGAGTGTACTCTTCATGGATGAATCCTGGTTTCAACTGTAACGGGCAGATGGCAGACAGAGTGTGTGGCGTCATGTGGGCAAGCGGTTTGTTGATGTCAATGTTGCGAACTGTCACGCCCTGATCTCTTTCACCTGTCCCTGTGCTTGTCTCCCCCCCCTCCAATTGCTGCCCATCTTCCCCATTATCACCTGGCTACTTATACCTGTGTTCTCCGTTTGTCCGGGGCCAGTTCGTCTTGTTTGTCAAGTCAACCAGCGTTTTGTTTCTCAGCTGCTTTTTTCCAGTCTCTCTTTTCTCGCCCTACTTGGTTTTGACCATTGCCTGTCCTGACTCTGAGCCCGCCTGCCTGACCACTCTGCCAGCCCCTGACCCTGAGCCTGCCTGCCATCTGGTGCCTTTACCCCTACTCTGGATTACCAACCCCTTCCTGCCTTGACCTGTCTTTTGTCTGCCCCTGTTGTTGTAATAACATTGTTACTTCAACACAGCCTGCACTTGGATCTTACCTGAAACGTGTTACGAACAGAGTGCCCCATAGTAGCAGTGAGGTTATATGTTATGGGCAGCCATAAGATACTGACAACGAATACAATTGCATTTTATTGATGGCAATATGATTGCACAGAGATAACCTGACAAAATCCTGAAGCCATTTTTGTGTCCCATTTATCCGCCACCATCACCTCATGTTTCAGCATGATAATGTATGGCCCAAATGTCGCAAGGATCTGTACACAATTCCTGGAAGCTAAACATTTCCCTGTTCTTCGATGGCCAGACATGGCATCCATTGAGCACATTTGGGATGCTCTGTAGTGACGTGTACGATAGTGTGTTCCATTTCCCGCCAATATCCAGCAACTTCGAGCAACCAATGAAGAGGAGTGGGAAAACATTCCACAGGCCACAATCAACATCCTGATCAAGTTTATGCGTAGTAAGTAGATGTGTGAGGCAATGGTGGTCACACCAGATACTGACTGATTTTCTGATCCACGCTTCTACTTTTTTAAAGGTATCTGCAACCAATACAGTCACTGTATTCCCAGTCATGTGAAATCAATAGATTAGGGCCTAATTTATTTATTTAAATTGAGTGATGTCCTTACTATAACTAAGTTAAATCATTGAAAATGTTGCATGTTGCATTTACATTTTTTGTTCAGTGTGTTTGTTAAAAGTTTTAAAAGCTTTGAAAAATCTAAGTTGATTAGAAACAAATTAGTGAATATAAGATGACAAAGGCATGGGACAACACTGCCTGTCTGTCCTTGTCTAATTGCTTGTGTCATATGATGACACCAATATTAGATTCCCTACCATCCTTATCACACACTCTGTAGGAAGAGATCGTGGGGAAGAGATTATATCAGTAGTCAGTTCACAATTCTGATATATCGTTTGAGCTCAATCGGAGCGTTCCTATCTGGTGGACACCAACTAGATAAATTATAACATAATATAGTGATTCCTGCTGAGTACCAGTTTTTGAATGATTCCACCTGCAATATACACTTTTTCACAGTTCAAGTCCTTGAGTAGTAAAAGCATGCTGTGCAAGGATTTGGCCTTATGCACATAACATTCCAGCTTTCTGAATGATTCACCTGCAACATACATTTAATTAGAACACTATGACATAGTCTGCACTGGTATGATCACCCTTGGATCATCTGTGTAGGCCTGAAAATAACTTGGCGCCTTCTGGTCTGAATGTTGTTGTGATGGGCACCACTGCGTGAGTGCTGCTGTGCGGATTTCATCAGAGGGAGGTGCCAGCATAAGCATATCACATATTTTCCCTTCGCCCTCTGATGGCTAGGCCCACACTGTAGCCAGTGTGAAACATAGCCAGCAGATAATACACATCCTTAATCTCAGCCTCTCCCCAGTGTCAACATAAAGAAAGAGTGTCTGATAAGTCACTGTCGAGGACTGACCCTCAATTCACTTCCTGTGACAGACTCCCATTCTCCGGCCTATCTGACCATAGCAGACGTGCTCAGGAGCCGGGATGGAAGGCAGCAGTCAATTATTTCCAGTGAAAACCTATTTTTTTGTCCCTGACTCTTTTATATACTACATTATACACATGCAGCATACTGCTGTCTGACACGGCCGGTGACAAAGGGAAATTGGATGGGTTTGCAGTCAACGACAAGACTCAAAAGAAATTCACCTTTCGCATTCATGAATAAATTCCTCCAACCAAATGAACAGTAATGTAGGACTGACTTGTTGATTGCCTCATGTTGGATTGTGGTTCTGTCAAAATACTGGGGGTATCATCTCTGTTTTGTCAAGCAGTTAAGCTGCTTGATGTTTACAGTAAAACAGATTAAGGGATAGACCAGAAATGTTACATATTTACAGTACACGGCGGCACAGCCACCCACTCACTCTCTCTCATGACATAGATTATTGTCCAAGGGTGGATTAAAAATCTTTCTTCAATCTGGTCTTTCTGGTTGCGACCCTGATTCACTGACTGACTGACTGACTGACTGGCAGCCAAGTCACTAATCTCGTAGTGTTGGCTGGAGTTTTAGAGCATTTCATTGCTTCTCTTCTTATGAGCCATATGGCACAGGTTTGAATCCCACAGCCCAAGTATATTCAGTCTGCCACTGAGGCCAAGGAGGCTGCTTAGACTGCTCCGAGTTAGGCAAAGGGCTACGGACCTGAATGATTCTCTGTGTTTCACCCACTTTGGGTAACTGAAATTTGTTCCCTTTGACCCCACAAGGGGATTAACCACACAGAGTGTATTCTGGCAATCCCACTCATACTGATTTGATTGTGAAGTAACATCAGCACGAGTAAATAATGAGTCCCAGTTATTGACCATGTTTTACAGAAAAAACATCCTTATGGGTAATTTTGTCCATGCCTAGAAGCATTGTACAAATGTATCAAATGATATATTTTGCATGCAGAAGTTGTACAGTATTGCCCAGCTTTCAATGATTTAAACAGGCTAAACATAACCCTTAACGGCATACCATCTGGTAACCCCCTGAATGTATCAAATTAACCAGATTCCCTCAACAATAGTTTCCCTTAAAAGAGATTCCAACGAATTGAAGGACCTACTCCGAAGGCAGATTAAACACCTTTTAGTTAGGGTGGAAATCTGTTTTTACAAATCTGTTGTAAATCGTGTGTGCGTGATTTTCATTTTCCATTGGATTGCCATGTAAGGCCTACTTACAGTCATGGCCTGCGCCAGAACGAATCAGTTGGACGGGCCTTTTGATTTCCATAGGCGGACATGTTTTTTTCACGGGACCTCCTATGTGTGCGTGCACTTGCGCATTCAATATTTTTTTGTTTGTTATGGGTGTTAAACTAAAGACCATAGGCAGCTCTTGAGTTTGGGGAAGCTTACAATGTATCCTACCATTTCTACCAATCTGCGTAATTTTTTTAAATGTGCATTTTCGTGGAACATTTTCATTTCAATTATAGCATTTTAGTTTCTCAAAATCGTTGTCACGTGATTAATCATAAAAATCTGTCGTAAAACGATCAAAATCTAAAAGTTAAAATGCAAAGAACTGAGAGATAGATAGCCTTTAGGCCAATGGAAAAGTAAGCCTATAACTGCATCGTCAACTAAGTAAAATACGTAGACAACATTGTTTTATATTTCACATTCATCACTCTACTCCGCCTGTCTGCCTCCCTTTCTCTGTCTTGACTTGAGCTGTTGCTATTGAAGTGGAACATTGTATCAAATCATCAACTGGGCCTTCCCAAATCTGTCACTAGCGAACTTGCAACATTGTATCAACTAGCCTGTTCCGGGCCCTCAGAGTTTCCTGAGCCAGTGAGTTCAGGAGAGACAGCTGTTTTTTTTATGACGTTTCCACGGGAAATATGAAATCATCAGATCATGATATTTTGCTCTTTCACACAGAGGCTTTATGGTTATTGAGGCTTGGAGCCAAAAATGACTGAGAAGCTCAGGTTATTAGTGGTGGGTTATGACAATCAGAAATCAGACATTGCCAAATGGGCAATCTCCTACTTTTTCTCGCAGCAGGCCAGGTAGGCATAACTCTGTCTGTGCTCAAGCGCACATGCTCCCTCAACGTATCAGGAAAGAGAAACCAGACACACCCTCATTGCTCATATGGAGCACTCCAAACAAAAGACATTGAAACAATTGACAAAACTGTAATGGTTATAAAATAAACCAACACTTGTTTTGCACAGGTTGTAAACTCCGTAAACAACCTTTTAAAGTCTGAGAATGAGAACAGTAAATGACTGCAATTAATACATGCATGAACAGAAATGAATGTACCCAAATGTCGGGGAATTAACAGTACATTTACCAGGCCTACTGGTGACATGTAATGGTGAATTGGCAAACGATTCACACAATGAAACAATTAATGCGCTTGAATTGGCGGGAGACAGCTGAGCACATTCTGGAGAGAGACATGCCATATCTTTGCCACACACCCCTCCCTTTATTCTTGTTGCAACATTTTAAAATAATTCTCAAGACACAGTATCTTCATACATATTTAAATGCTTATCACCGAAAGTGTCATCTCAAATCAGCTATCCCTTTGCCACGAGCACGATCCAAATTGCAGTCTTCCCAAACAGGCATAGGCCTACACACCTGTGATTTGAAACAATCCACAGGTATTATTATTTTTGAAAAAGCTAATGATCCTCTGTGGCTAAGTCACCTCACTGGTGGAGTATTTGGAATGTTTTTATGTAGACAGGAGCAATTACAGTCTATCATTTTGGTGAAACATACATTTAATTTAGGGGAAATCAGCATCCTAACAGTGCCACGCCAACTTTCTTTTCCAAGAGGCTGAAACCAGACATCTGAATAGATGTGTGCATTCGGAAAGTATTCAGACCCCTTGACTTTTTCCCCTTTTGATTAAATTGTTTTTTTTTCCCTCATCAATCTACACACAATACCTCATTATGACAAAGCAAAAACTGTTTTACATTTTTTTTATATTTGTAAATATCACATTCACATAAGTATTCAGAGCCATTACTCAGTACTTTGTTGAAGCACCTTTGGCAGCGATTACAGACTTAAATCGTTTTGGGTATGACGCTACAAGCTTGGCACACATGTATTGAGTTGCAAAATCTGGACTCCTACAAATCAGCCGGGCTAGACAATCTGGACCCTCTCTTTCTAAAATTATCTGACAAAATTGTTGCAACCCCTATTACTAGCCTGTTCAACCCCTCTTTCGTATCGTCTGAGATTCCCATAGATTGGAAAGGTCCTTAAGGTCCTAAACAATGTCATAATCGCCATCGATAAGAGACATTATTGTGCAGCCGTATTCATAGACCTGGCCAAGGCTTTGGACTCTGTCTATCACAGCATTCTCATTCTCGGTAGACTCAATAGCCTTGGTTTCTGAAATGTCTGCCTCACCTTGTTCACCAACTACTTCTCAGGTAGAGTTCAGTGTGTCAAATCGGAGGGCCTGTTGTCCGGACCTCTGGCAGTCTCTATGGGGGTGCCGCAGGGTTCAATTCTCGGGCCGACTCTCTTCTCTGTATACATCAATGATGTCGCTCTTGCTGCTGGTAATTATCTGATCCACCTCTGCGCAGATGACACCATTCTGTATAACTCTGGCCCTTCTTTGGACACTGTGTTAACTAACCTCCAGATGGACTTCAATGCCATACAACTCTCCTTCTGTGGCCTCCAACTGCTCTTAAATGCATGCTCTTCAACCGATCGCTGCCCGCACCTGCCCGCCGGTCCAGCATAACTCTTCTGGACGGTTCTGACTTAGAATATGCGTACAACTACAAATACTTAGGTGTCTGGTTAGACTGTAAACTCTCCTTCCAGACTTACATTAAGCATCTCCAATCCAAAATTAAATCTACAATCGGCTTCCTATTTCGCAACAAAGCATCCTTCACTCATGTTGCCAAACATACCCTCGTAAAACTGACCATCCTACCGATCCTTGACTTCGGCGATGTCATTTACAAAATAGCCTCCAAACTCTACTCAACAAATTGGATGCAGTTTATCAAAGTTTGTCACCAAAGCTTCATATACTACCCACCACTGCGACCTGTACGCTCTCGTTGGCTGGCCCTCGCTTCATACTCGTTGCCAAACCCACTGGGTCCAGGTCATCTACAAGTCTCTGCTAGGTAAAGCCCTGCCTTATCTCAGCTCACTGGTCACCATAGCGGTACCCACCCGTAGCACGTGCTCCAGCAGATGTATCTCACTGGTCACCCCCAATGCCAATTCATACTTTGGCCACCTTTCCTTCCAGTTCTCTGCTGCCAATGACTGGAACGAACTGCAAAAATCACTGAAGCTGGAGACTCATATCTCCCTCACTAGCTTTAAGCACCAGCTGTCCGAGCAGCTCACAGATCACTGCATCTGTACATAGCCCATCTGTAAATAGCCCATCCAACTCCCTCATCCTCATACTGTATTTATTTATCTTGCTACTTTGCACCCCAGTATCCCTACTTGCACATTCATCTTCTGCACATCTACCATTCCAGTGTTTTAATTGCAATATTGTAATTACTTCGTCACCATGGACTATTTATTGCCTTACCTCCCTTTTCCTACCAGATTTGCACATGCTGTATATAGACTTTTTATACTGTATTATTGACTGTATATTTATTTATTCCATGTGTAACTTTGTGTTGTTGTATGTGTCGAACTGCTTTGCTTTAACTTGGCCAGGTCGCAGTTATAAATGAGAACTTGTTCTCGACAAGCCTAACTGGTTAAAGACCTAGTAATATTTTACATCAATAGCAGTCAATATTAATCGTCACCTTAATTCTTGGTTATCTTCACGAACCCTGGCTAACAAGTTGAATCAGCAATACAAAATTGGGTTTAATTATTTATTTACTAAATACCTAACTAAATCACACAGAATTACATATACAAAGAATGAATCATACCTTGATTACAAATTACATCATAAAGGAAAACGTCCCTGGCGGGCGGAACAGATATGACAGCTTGTTACACAAAAGAAAAGGGGCTAGGTTTGAGTGAAAGAGTGGGAAGACTGAGGAGCAAAGGAAGAAGCTGTGCTATCGTAAATATAGTATTTTATGCATTCTAAATTACCGCCCATTTAGAAAAGGAAAATGCAATAAATATTTACTCTGAGCTACACTTCGGTAGGTTAGTGGTAAATGGAAGGCCGTGTTGCCAAGCCTTTGAAGAATGTCTCTGGTGGTCAATTGGATTCGTTGTGTGATAGACGGGATACTCTGTCTGTTCCTTCTTAACCCTCGTTTGCAGCTGCAGTCGCTAACTCAACGGCAAGGAGGTATCACTTCTGTAGTCAATAACATTCAAAGTTCATACCATTCGCAACCAAAGCTCACGCTGAGGTTGGCTTAGTTCTGTAGTTGACATGTTAGTCCTTTTAATGCAGAGGCTGCAGACCTCACGTACTTGGAACCGGAGGTTATATTGTCGTCAAGGCTTTATATAGGAAGGGAGAGGAGGGCGTATTTGAAAAGTTTTATAACCCATGTCCCTTCACAGGGGTGGGCCACTGATTGAGCAGAGCCCTAACCTTATGAAAACCCAAATCTCTCATTTGGAAGCTAAAATTACATTTCATCTCTTACCCAATAATTTTATATTCAAACATTTAAATTGAACAACAATTCATTGTGAATCCGATAACTACAATGTGCAGACTTTCCACTGTAGAGTTTGTCATCTTATCATTGATGAGAATGTCTCAGATGACAACCGATTGGTCGGATTACCAGAATATAGTTAATTTCCGCCCACATTCTGATGTTCCCAGAATCTCTATGTTAACCAAGGGGGTTTCAAATTTCACATCAGTAGGGTAGGGAGGAAAAAGGGGGGAAGAGGTATTTATGACTGTCATAAACCTACTCCCAGGCCAACGTCATGACACTTTTAAAACATAGACATCTATGATTGGTTCAGATTTGGTCCGGTCTGGACTAAACACATTTGTTCTTCTCTGGTGGCGGACCAGATTTAACATAGTTTTTGGAAAACATGATCACATTAAAACTGACCGTTTTTACTGAAATTCTGTTACCAAACTTTGCATCTGCGTAGTTCTTCCAGTAAATGTGTTATGTAAAATGTTCAGTGTTGTTAAAAGTAGTCCTTGTACATAGAGTTGTATGGCTTGTTAACTTTGAAATCAATGATTTTTGTTCAGCATGAATTTTAAGTGAAAAATATCAATGCAATTCCATTAGTGTTGCATTGCCCCATAAGAGCAGGAGTTAACCTTGTTTAACCACCACTTCTAGCTACATGTAGGGAGAGGTGATGTATTTTGGAGCCAGCTGTCAAGCCAAGATCCGATCACCTCTGAACCAAAAGTATGCTGTTTGACAATGATTTCAGTCAGGAACTATCAAACTAACATTTCTCTTGAGTAACAATTTACCCCGCAATTGTAATGAACGTCGACGACAAGTGTCAGCGAACCGTTTCTGGGTGAGGGAAGCTTGATGTAGGTGCCAATGTGCGGTCTCCCAAACCTGCTCACGCCGTCAAAACCACTCATCAACGGCAGGCACAGCTCCGGGCTCTGTCTCCCATGGGGGGGTTGGTATCCGAGGACACACTGAAAAGGAATGAGATGGAGTGAGGCATGCACCAGTTCTGTGCGTATTCGTCCCAGGCTAGATAGCGAATCCACTCGTGTGGCTGGTGGGTGCAGTGTTGGCGAAGGTACTTCCCTATTTCCTGAGTCAGGCGTTCCGTCAGCTAGGGGATGGTATCCGGAGGATAGGCTGATTGCAGAAGTTGGTTGCAGAAGGCTCGCCTGGAGGCAAACTGGGGTCTCTGATCCGAAACGATGTCTTCTGGGATCCCATACAGACGAAACACCTGTTGAACATGCACTCGGCCATTTCCATGGAATTAGGTAGGTGCGGAAGGGGGATTAGTCGGCACATCTTGGAGAACCGGTCCATTACAGCTAAAATGGTAATGAAGCCCGAATAGTCTGGCAAATCAGTGAGGAAATCCATGGCGATGTGGGACCATGGTCTGTGTGGTGTAGGTAAAGGCTCGAGCTTACCAGTAGAATGTTGGCAACGGCTCTTTGCCCAAGCACAGACGGGACAGGAAAGAATGTACCGTAATCTCGGACGTCGGCTGTTAGGGATGACCACCAGAACTTTCGTGTCAGTAGCTCCATGGTCCTGGTGATTCCGGGATGGCCCGATCTCAGTGAGGTATAGTACCACTGCATTAGTAGGGGTCTGGCGGACGCATGTCTTGCCTGCAGGGGTGTCGGGAGGTGCTGGGTCATGGCGTAGGGCCTCTTGGATGACTGCTTAGATTTCCCACTGTACAAGACGGAGGCAGGATGGGCTCGGGAGCTGGGTTAGAGGAAGGGGTGTCAAATAGATGGGAAAAGGAATCAGACTTCACATTTTTCTTTCCGGGCAGATAGGTGATGGTGAAGTTGAAGCGGGTGAAGAAGAGTGCCCAGCGAGGCTGTTTGGGGTTGAGTCTGTTAGCACTTCTTAATTACTTCAGATTACGGTGGTCGATAAGGACAAAGAATGGGTGATCAGCTCCCTCTAACCAGTGGCATCATTCTTCGGTAGCCAGCTTAATGGTGAGGAGCCCACGATTCCCGATATCATAGTTCATCTCAGCGAGTGACAGTTTCTTGGAAAAGAAGCCACATGGGTGTAATTTGGGGGATGTCCTAATCCGCTGAGAGAGAACCGTTCCCACGCCAACCTCAGATGCATCCACCTCCAGAACAAAAGGAAGGGTAGGATCTGGCTGCCTAAGGATGGGTGCAGAGGTGTTTCAAGGTCTCAAATGCAGTAAGGGCGTGTCGGTCCATTGGAGGGTACGAGTTTTTTGACTGGTGATAGCTGAGAGAGGAGCAGTTGTGCTGCTGCAGTTTCGGGTGAACCGGTGGTAGTAGTTGGAGAATCCTAGGAAACGTTGTAGTTCCTTTACGGTGGTAGGTTTGTGCCAGATAATTACCTCTCTGGGCCTGAGTAACTGTTACTCTGGCCCAGAAGCTAGGATATGCATGTAATTGGTAGATTTGGATAGAAAATTCAAAAGTTTCTAAAACTGTTAAAATAATGTCTGTGAGTATAACATAACACTAGTACTTCTGGTGCCGAAAGATGGCCGCCTCGCTTCGCGTTTCTAGGAAACTATGCAGTATTATTTTATTTTTTACGTGTTATGTCTTACATTGGTACCCCAGGTAATCTTAGGTTTTATTACATACAGTCGGAAGGAACTACTGGATATAAGAGCAACGTCAACTCACCATCATTACGACAAGGAATACGACTTTCCCGAAGCGGATCCTCTGTTTTGCCCACCACCCAGGACAATGGATCAGAACCCAGCCGGCGAACCAAAACAACGACGCCATAAAAGGGGCAGACGAAGCGGTCTTCTGGTCAGGCTCCGGGGATGGGCACATCGCGCACTGCTCCAGACCATACTACTCGCCAATGTCCTGTCTCTTGACAACAAGGTTGATGAAATCCGAGCAAGGGTAGCATTCCAGAGAGACATAATAGACTTTGCTTCACGGAAACATGGCTCACTCGAGACACACTATTGGAGTCGGTACAGCCAGCTGGTTTCTTCACGCATCACGCCGACAGAAACAAGCATCTTTCTGGTAAGAAGAGGGGCAAGGCGTATGCCTTATGATTAACGAGACGTGGTGTCATCATAACAACATACAGGAACTCAAGTCGTTCTGTTCACCTGACATAGAATTCCTCACAATCAAATGTCGACCGCATTATCTACCAAGAGAATTCTCTTCGATTATAATCACAGCCGCATATATTCAACCCAAGCAGACACCGATGGCCCTGAACAAACTTTATTTGACTCTATGTAAACTGTAAACCACATATCCTGAGGCTGCATACATTGTAGTTGGGGATTTTAACAAGGCTAATCTGAAAACATAAATTCTATCAGCACATCGATTGTGCTGCCATGGCTGGTAAAACCCTGGATCATTGTTATTCTATCTTCCGAGACGCATATAAGGCCCTCCCCCACCCTCCTTTCGGAAAGCTGACCACGACTCCATTTTGTTGCTCCCTGCCTATAGACAAAGAATACGCGCTCAGGTCTGTTCAACGCTGGTCCGAACAATCTGATTCAACGCTTCAAGATTGCTTCGATCACGTGGATTGGGATATGTTCCGCATTGCGTCAAACAACAACATTGATGAATACGCTGAATCGGTGAGCGAGTTTATTAGCAAGTGCATCGGCGATGTCATACCCACAGCAACTATTAAAACATTCCCAAACCAGAAACCGTGGATTGATGGCAGCATTCTTGTGAAACTAAAAGCAGGATCCACTGCTTTTAACCAGGGCAAGGTGACCGGAAACATGACTGAATACAAACAGTGTAGCTATTCCCTCCGCATGGCAATCAAACAAGCTAAGCGTCAGTATAGAGACAAAGTAGAGTCGCAATTCAACGGCTCAGACACAAGAGGTATGTGGCAGGGTCACATACAGTCAATCAAAAGAGCAAAAGAGGCTCTGCCAGTATCAAGAGGCTTAAAAAAACAACACCTGATTCATGTTTGGGCAACTCAGCTTACAGGAGTTGTCACTCTGCTTCAGCTAGTGCATGCAACGCAGCATGGACCACCATCTCCAAGGTCTATGCTACATTGCTGTCATGGAGTGGATTTTTGCAACTCACTTAGTTTTGCTATTTACCCAGCTTGGAGAAGCCAATCCACTTAGAGAGGAGAGAGACTACAGGGCCAATTTTCTCTCTGCCAAATGACCCTTAATAATGAAGCAGGGCCAATTAAATGCTTAACTGCACATCATAAAACAGTCACAAGACTTCCACTGTTGACGTCTACAGGACTACATGATAAAACGGTTTGCTAGGCAGACAAGTGCAGTAAAACATCAACTTACTTGTTAGACCCATGCATTGTATATACCAGCAGGGAGTAATGGTGTTGGAGTTTACATACATCAAATCAAATGCTATTTGTTACATGCACCGAATACAACAGGTTTAGGCCTTACCGTGCAATGATGACTTACAAGCCCTTAACCAACAATGCAGAAATAGTTTTAAAATATTGACTAAATAAACTAAAGGAAAAAAAGGAGAATATCAATAGTGACACCAGAAAATTATATAACAATAATGTGGCTATACACCTGGGGTACTGGTACCAGGTCAATGTGAGAGGGTACAGGTTAGTCAAGGTAATTAGTAAAGTGACTATGCATAGATAATAAACAGTGAGTAGCAGCAGTGTAAAAACAAAGGGGGGGGGGGGGGGGGTATCAACGTAAATAGTTTGGGTGGCCCTTTTATTAATTGTTTTAGCAGTCTTATGGCTTTGGGGTAGAAGTTGTTGAAGAGCCTTTTGGTCTTAGACTTTGCGTTCCGGTACTGCTTGCCGTGCAGTAGCAGAGAGAACAGTCTATGACAATGGGACTATCTCTGACACCGCCTATTCTATAGGTCCTGGATGTCAGGAAGCTTACGGCCCAGTAATGTACTTGGCCGTAAGCACTATCCTCTGTAGCCGTTGCCATACCAGGCTGTGATGCAACCGGTCAGGATACTCTGGTGCAGCTGTAGAACTCTTTGAGGATATGGAGACCCATGCCAAATCTTTTCAATCTCTTGAGGGGGAAAGCTGCCTGACTGTTACTGGTGAGATTTAATGATATGCCGACAGACCTCAACTAGAACCAGTACTGTTGTATCCTTGTCTACCACACCATAGAATAATTAGGCAGAACAATATTGAATAGTGGCAAGCTTGTGAAATAGAAGGATGTTGTTACCTACATATAGGCATGACAAAAACAGACAAGGGATTTTGCACATTCATCAAATCTCTGTAGCTTTATTTGGGAAGTGTTTCTACAAGCCCTTTTATAAACCACCATCATGCTACCAGTCATACCCAGTGGGGTACAGTGGAGGAAAACTAGATAAAATCAGGAGCTTTGTGACAACATGTTGGTAGCAGTCTGTCTGTATGATTTATGATGACTGATTACTTCGCTCTCATCCTCTCTCCTCTGAAGTAAACACTGAGCAGGTAATCACCTCCAAGGAGCAGTAGGAATTGTATATTTAGCTAAAGTACACAGTAACCACATAAAGTCATGCCGTATATAAAAAGAAAATGATGACAGGTTTGATGGAAACATGAAGTGTCGGTACAATTTCATAAATATCGAAAGACAATTTGTTTGTTCGACATGGTGGGATCTTTTTGCTTTGGTAACATTTATTATGCGACAATTGTGGTGGAAACTCCTTTATGTGCAAATAATGACAATAAACCATCATGTCGAAGGGAACTAGGAGTCACACGATGATATTCTACATTGTACTACTGTCACGACTTCCGCCGAAGTCGGTCCCTCTCCTTGTTCGGGCAGCGTTCGGGGGTCGATGTCACCGGCCTTCCAGCCAGTGCCGATACACTTTTCATTTTCCATTTGTTTTGTCTTAGTCTTACACAAATGGTTTCACTCACCCAATTACCTGTTTATTATTTAACCGTCAGTTCCCCATGTTTGTTTGTGAGTGATTGTTATTTGTAAATCGGTCCGTTATTGTGGGCTCGTATATTTGCCTTGTATTTTTGTATTTTGAGTAAAGTACGTTGATTACTCATTTCTGCTCTCCTGCGCCTGACTCTCTACACCAGCTACACACAGGACCCCATTAGAACTACCACTACGATGTGGAAAGGATTAGGAGTTTATAGGCAGATCAAATAAGTTATGATGAACTTCATGGTGGTTAATTATGTGATGGACGGTGATGAGCTTGATGCAAATTTCCAATAAATATCTAGGGTATCATTTGAATGCTGGTGTCATGATGATCGATGCTAGGATGTTTGATGCTTGGCTGCTAATTAACAAACAAAATGATATTGCTCTTATCCCTATTTCATCATATAACCACCCATGTCCACTTTATCAGTGAACTGTTGTCTAAAAAGCATACACCAAATCCAGATTGGGCAAGTTTGCGATTTATCGCAGCAGTTTTAGTGACAAAACCATTGGTAGAGTTGAAAATGTGATGGAAACACTTCGAACTTCTGCTTTTTATTTGGTACATGGAAATTTAAGCCCAACAATGTGCATTAAGTTACTAAGCACAGCTTTTTATTCACAACAAGTCCGTTTGATCGAAACACACCTCTGGTGGAAAAATACATGTTTTTTTGGGGTAACATGCCATTTGGATGGAAACCTAACTATTGATACAAAGCATAGAGAACCTGATTTGCAGGCTGGTCTCATTATCTAATCCCAATTACTTCAACATACCTGGGCATAACAGCAGGACTGTTATGCCCATTCAGTCCAGATTAATCAAGCAATTATTCAATCAAATGTATTTATAAAGCCCTTCTACATCAGCAGATGTTTTGACTCAATCATGGACACTCTCACCGACAGTCGTGCCTTTGCGTGATGTATTGTTGTCTCTACCTTCTTGCCCTTTGTGCTGTTGTCTGTGCCCAATAATGTTTGTACCATGTTTTCTGCTGCTACCATGTTGTGTTGCTACCATGTTGTTGTCATGTTGTGTTGCTACCATGTTTTGTGCTGCTACCATGTTGTTGCTATGTTGTGTTGCTACCATGTTTTGTTGTCATGTGTTTCTGCTTTGCTACAGTATATTGTTGTCTTAGGTCTCTCCTTATGAAATGTTGTGTTGTCTCTCGTCGTGATGTGTTTTTTGTCCTATATCTATATTTGATTAAAAAAATACATAAATCACAGCACCCTTCACCGCAGGAGGCCTTTTGGTAGGCCGTCATTGAAAATAAGAATTTGTTCTTAACTGACTTGCCTTGTTAAATAAATGTTAAAAAAAAAAATATATATATATATATATACACACACAGTATATCACAAAAGTGAGTACACCCCTCACATTTTTGTAAATATTTGAGTATTTGAAGAAATTACACTTTGCTACAATGTAAAGTAGTGAGTGTACAGCTTGTGTAACAGTGTAAATTTGCTTTCCCCTCAAAATAACTCAACACACAGCCTTTAATGTCTAAACCGCTGGCAACAAAAGTGAGTACACCCCTAAGTGAAAATGTCCAGATTGGGCCCAAAGTGTCAATATTTTGTGTGGCCACCATCATTTTCCAGCACTGCCTTATCCCACTTGGGCATGGAGTTCACCAGAGCTTCACAGGTTGCCACTGGAGTCCTCTTCCACTCCTCCATGACGACATCGCGGAGCTGGTGGATGTTAGAGACCTTGCACTCCTCCACCTTCCGTTTGAGGATGCCCCACATATGCTCAATAGGGTTTAGGTCTGGAGACACGCTTGGCCAGTCCATCACCTTTACCCTCAACTTCTTTAGCAAGGCAGTGTTCGTCTTGGAGGTGTGTTTGGGGTCATTGTCATGTTGGAATACTGCCTTGCGGCCCAGTCTCTGAAGGGAGGGGATCATGCTCTGCTTCAGTATGTCACAGTACATGTTGGTATTCATGGTTCCCTCAATGAACTGTAGCTCCCCAGTGCCGGCAGCACTCATGCAGCCCCAGACCATGACACTCCCACCACCATGCTTGACTGTAGGCAAGACACACTTGTCTTTGTACTCCTCACCTGGTTGCCGCCACATACGCTTGACACCATCTGAACCAAATAAGTTTATCTTGGTCTCATCAGGTCCACAGGACATGGTTCCAGTAATCCATGTCCTTAGTATGATTGTCTTCAGCAAACTGTTTGCGGGCTTTCTTGTGCATCATCTTTAGAAGAGGCTTCCTTCTGGGACGACAGCCACGCAGACCAATTTGATGCAGTGTAGGGCGTATGGTCTGAGCACTGACAGGCTGACCCCCCACCCCTTCAACCTCTGCAGCAATGCTGGCAGCACTCATACGTCTATTTTCCAAAGACAACCTCTGGATATGACGCTGAGCACGTGCACTCATGGCGAGGCCTGTTCTGAGTGGAACCTGTCCAGTTAAACCGCTGTATGGTCTTGGCCACCGTGCTGCAGCTCAGTTTCAGGGTCATGGCAATTTTCTTATAGCCCAGGCCATCTTTATGTAGAGCAACAATAATTATTTTCAGATCTTCAGAGAGTTCTTTGCCATGAGGTGCCATGTTGAACTTCCAGTGACCAGTCAGTATGAGGGAGTGTGAGAGCGATGACACCAAATTTAACACACCTGCTCCCCATTCACACCTGAGACCTTGTAACACTAACGAGTCACATGACACAGGGGAGGGAAAATGGCTAATTGGGCCCAATTTGGACATTTTCACTTAGGGGTGTACTCACTTTTGTTGCCAGCGGTTTAGACATTAAAGGCTGTGTGTTGAGTTATTTTGAGGGGAAAGCAAATTTACACTGTTACACAAGCTGTACACTCACTACTTTACATTGTAGCAAAGTGTAATTTCTTCAAATACTCAAATATTTACAAAAATGTGAGGGGTGTACTCACTTTTGTGATATACTGTATATATATTTTTTTAAATCACAGTGTTATACAGAAACCCAGCCTAAAACCCCAAACAGCAAGCACTGCAGACGTAGAAGCAATCTAGCTGAATCAAAGCTTTGCAAGTGCATCGATTCCACCAAATCATTGTCTTGAGTATGAATCAGTTCCTCTGCCTCTCTGTCCCCATAGTTACAGCAGAAATTATGTAATCTGTATTCATTACTCCAACTATGCTTGGTGTATAATTGTGCACTGTTTCGTTGAACAGAGTACAATGCGGACAACCAGCTCCCTTGGACCAAATCCAGATCAGGTTGGCAGCCATGCTTTTTTGTCAGAACATGTTGCCAAGGCTCTCCGCCAATGTTCCATTTAAAGTGAACCAAACTGCACAACATGATAAACAAATCCATTCAGTTAAGTAGCTGCGGCCACACAATGAGCGAGGACCCAGCTCAACGATAAATCACAGAATTAAACCCACAGCGTAAAGCAACCTATCTGAGCACCAATATTCTGGTCACACAACAGCACAATTAGCCACAGCCGGGTTTCCTTTCAGTGTTGGGAGGGGGTGTCACTGATTCTGTCACCAGTTGATCTATGTCCCGCGTTCTCCCTTGTTGACTGTATGGAGAGAAACAAAACGATTTGAAGATTATGATAAATTGCCGTACATTGCTGTTGCCAGAACATGCCTCCCACCTACATAATCCACTAAATAATGTTCACTCTGATGTTCAACTAGTATCAGACTGCAGGATTCCTCTCTCCCTTCGCTGCAGTAATTGGTTTGTAAGCTCTGTGTCAAGGTTATTTGGATATAATATTTTCGAGGACCCAAATGTCCGCATAAATCTATTGTCTCCCACGCGCAGCCTTGAAACAGCCCCCCTAAATATGTAAATAAATAAGGAAGGCCCGCCCCGGGCAGATCTCTTCTCCTCTCTAATTAGGTTTAGGACACAGGGGAAACCAACCTGGCTCTCTCACCGTGACAGCATCTTTGGTCGTGGGATTCCTGTCAGCTTTTGTTTTCGCCAAATACATTGTGTTGGGTGTATTTTTTATCCTCATTCACTGACCTTTCAGTGAGATGAATAGTAGGTTGAACTTTTCCAAACATTCTAGAGCTGGATATCATCCATTGCTTGACATTTTTTATATTGAGTAGAGTATAGTCTTTATTATTCCCAAGGGGCAATTCGTTTTGCAGCGCATAGTAAAACCAATAGACTCAGACAGATAATTCATATACAAAAAAACTATATATACAAAAGTAGACCTCTAAATCAGACATGAATAGAGCTCTCAGTCCATACCTAATCAGTAGAGTAATATATCTTATTGAGAAAGTGTTAATAATTTTATGAATAATGACTAAACAATATCTACATTTTAAATAGAACTATAACTAATGAAACGTATACTCTGTTTTACTATATCTGATGAATAATATTAATTCATAAGGAAGGGATTGTGGAGCATGAAACAGGGGTAATTCAACCTATGGTTGAACCGACTCAACTTATCTCTGGGATGTTTAGATAAAGGCAGAGAGTGTTTTCCTGGGTTTTCCATTATCTGAAACTGTCTTCTAAATAGTGATGGATGAAGGTGAAGACTTCAGAAGTTTAATCTCGATTTAACCTGGTGTCTGGAGTGAGAGAGAGAAGGGATGGGAATAAACTTTTGAACTGTTGTGAGAAAGGATGTTTTATAACCTATATTTTGTATATAAACTGTTGTTTGTGGTTACATGGCAGTGCGCTCCGAGAATAAATACTTTTATCTAATTTTGATGTGTCACACCCTGACCATAGTTTACTTTGTATATTTCTATGTTTTGGTTGGTCAGGGTGTGAGCTGAGTGGGCATTCTATGTTTCATTGTCTAGTTTGTCTATTTCTATGTCTGGCCTGATATGGTTCTCAATCAGAGGCAGGTGTTAGTCATTGTCTCTGATTGGGAACCATATTTAGGTAGCCTGGGTTTCACTGTGTGTTTGTGGGTGATTGTTCCTGTCTCTGTGTTCTCACCATATAGGGCTGTTAAGGTTTTCGTTACGTTCTTTGTTTTGTAGTGTTTGTATCGATTCGTGTTTTACGTTTGTTTATTAAACATGGATCGCAATCTACACGCTGCATTTTGGTCCGACTCTCCTTCACTTGCAGAAAACCGTGACAATAAGACTGGTCTGTCTATTTTATGCAAATAAGAATCTTACAAATTCTCATAAAATATACTAAGTGAATTCAATTAATGAAAACATATTGGAATTATGAAATTACATTAACAGAAAGCTAACAGCAGCTGGGATGAAGGAGAGTTTTGACTTATTTGTTTTAGACCTAGTGAGCCTGTATCTGCGCTCTGAGGGAAGCAACAGAAATTCAACAAACGTGATGCTTGGAATCCCTCAGAATGGATTGGGCCTTGAGGATGACTGACTTGTGTCTGATACAGGTGAGAAAGGTCACCTATTGCAAAACCTGTATGAAATATGGGAGCTATGCCTTGCTGTAAGGTGTATTCGACGAGTCTTTCATTAGTATTTATGTGAACATGATAATCATTCTAGGTAGTTTTGGCATCAATCATGATATAGCTGTTCAATTGCATTCATGTGATCAACTGAATGTATCAAATGTGAACATTGGCACAGTGTGTCAATGAGCTCCTGATGGTAAGAAGTAAAGTATATTGTGGGAGAAGTTAGATTTTACAGCCATAGTCAGTTATTAACACTAAACCCAATGTCACTAATAGAAATACAAAGGAGGGCACAAAGAATTATGTAACAATCCAGTAAGAATTCCAGCCACTAGAAATGAAATAAGGATTGACCTTACCAGTTCAGTTGTTAGTCTGTGAAACAATCCAAAGGGGAAATAGTAGGCCTTAGAAAAAGCCTTCCCCACTTTAGTTATTGGAAGTAAATAGTCCACAAAAGCAAGCATCCCTTACAAGTATTTGAGAATGTTCTTAGTTGAAAGGGTGTGAAGTGAGAACCAGGCATGTAAACTATAAACAATTTCGTAGTTAACTAGCCCAAATATTAGACCTCTGACTTATTGAATTATTAACAAGACGAGGGCATTCCATAGCAACTGCGTTTAAGATAACTCATGGTCCAATGACTGTACCTGCTAGCAGAATGTGTCCTATATCCGAAGCTACATCCATAATTGGTAGACGGTTCTGATTGGAGAATCACTGTTTGCGTCGCAGAGTAGAGAACAAGAAACCATTTAAATCGAGTTATCTTTAGATGCTACCCCCCCCCCTCCCAAAATGTAATATGGATGCCAATGTTTTGTTCTAGTTTAACATACACAAGTTTTCTTTACTTTCTGTCTGGTGCAGCACCTGGCCGTTTTGAGGGACTCCTTAGCTAACAACACACAGGTGAGAACCACAGACAGGTGTGAGTGCAAAGCGAAAAAAAAAAACAGGGCAGGGGGGAAGCATCTAAAAACTGGTTTCATTAGTTTGTTAAAACCTCTAGTGACTCCCCATCCCGCACGCGGGAGCGTAATCATCGACGGACACTAATTAGCATAACGCAACGGACATAAATATTCCTAGAAAATATTCCTATTTATGAAAATCACAAGTGAAATATATTGAGACACAGCTTAGCCTTAATCACCCTGTCATCTCAGATTTTCAAAATATGCTTTACAGCCAAAGCTAGACAAGCATTTGTGTAAGTTTATCGATAGCCTAGCATAGCATTTTGTCCAGCTAGCAGCAGGTAACTTGGTCACGGAAATCAGAAAAGCAAATTTTTACCTTTGATGAGCTTCGGATGTTTTCACTCACGAGACTCCCAGTTAGATAGCCAATGTTCCTTTTTTCCAAAAATATTATTCTTGTAGGCAAAATAGCTCCGTTTGTTCTTCACGTTTGGCTGAGAAATCGCCCGGAAATTGCAGTCATGAAAACTCCGAAAAATATTCCAAATTAGCTCCATAATATCGACAAACATGGCAAACGTTGTTTATAATCAATCCTCAAGGTGTTTTTCAAATATCTATTCGATAATATATCCACCGGGACAATTGGTTTTTCAGTAGGACCGATTGGAATAATGGCAACCTCTGTATTTTACGCGAGAATCACTCTGGGAGCCATCAGGTGACCAGTTGCGCAATGTAGCGGCTTACTGGTATTCTTCAACATAAATGCGTAAAACTACGTCACAATGCTGTAGACACCTTGGGGAATACGGAGAAAAAGTAATCTGGTTGATAGCCCATCCACTGCTCAATAGAGCGCATTGGAACGCAGAGTTTTCAAAAGATGAGTCACTTCCGGATTGGATTTTTCTCAGGCTTTCGCCTGTAATATCAGTTCTGTTATACTCAGACTATTTTTACAGTTTTGGAAACTTTAGAGTGTTGTCTATCCTAAGCTGTCAATTAGATGCATTTTCTAGCATTTTGACCTGACAAAATATCCCGTTTACTATGGGAACATTATTTTTCCAAAAACGAAAATACTGCCCCCTAGTCACAAAAGGTCTCTATGATGCAACCAGTGATTCTCCAATCAGAACCGTCTACCAATTATGGATGTAGCTTCGAACATAGGACACATGCTGCTAGCAGGTACAATCATTGGACCATGAGTTATCTCAAATGCAGTTGCCATGGAATGCCCTTAGACTTTGTCTTATTAATGAATGAAATAATTAATGACAGGTAACAATATTGGGTTTCTAGTTACCAAACATTTCGGTCCAAAACATGCAGTCAAACCAGGAAGTGACTATGAAGCATAGTCTAGGGAGTGACCTGGGCGGAGCCCATAGCCTCAAATTCAATAGTTAGCCCACTAATAACTGTAACAATATATTTGAGACACAACAGGTGTTCATTGTGTAAATTTATTTATAATACCAGTAAACATTGGAGAGGAAATATAGTATACATATTGTCAACAATCTAAGCCAACCCTGTCTGTTTTGCCCCATGGTTGCGCGTGCGTCAGTTTTGTTGCTAAACAACCAACCCATATATACACATCTCGAGGAACCATGGAACCTTGTGGGTTACACAGTAACTTCCAGGTGTTATGAGTAGAATGTGTTCACCTCCAAATCACTCAACTCAAAATATTGTATACCTGAGGCTATGGATAATAAGTGATATATTTTTACTGCACAATGTTTCGTCGTAAGACTTTACTATAAAGTCTCATTGGACCATTTTTTTAGGGTATAAATTAAGAGTATTCAGACAAGGTTTTGAATGTCTTCTTTTTAAATGTCTACCACAGTATATGTAAAGGGATGGAGTGCAAACCAATGGTGAGTTGACCTCAATCTGACCTTAAAGGGACCAAGGTCCGGGGGCACAGAATCACGTACACATTTTGTCATGAACCATTGACCGTTACCAAGTGATTAAAAACTATCCCTTCCTGAGGTTGTTATTATTTTTAGCACTATAAAACATTTATTAAAAAGTCCTATGGGACATTACTTGAAAACAATATTTTGAGGTAATCTAGATGGAAATGTGCACTGTGATAAGAAGATGGGCTTGCCGCTGCACAATCGAGACAGAAAAAAAGGTTGGTTTGGCCGCAGCCCTATTTTCCTTGAATTCAATTAACAGAGGTGCATCAGCAGTGCTGTATTGTGATGGGCACATTCACTCTAACTATGCAGCAACGTAGTCAATATTACACGTCTCTCCAGGGTGACCCTGGCAACCTGCTTATTAATGCAGCCAGACAGACATGGCCCTGGACAAGTTGGTGGAATGTGACAAGTGGTCATTAGCTGGTTATTCTTGTGCAGTAGCAGAGGTTAGGCGTCTGATCAGGCCTTGGTTGCTTCATTCTGTCCTTTTATTTGTATTTTTTCCACACTCACAGGCCCCTGCACACACACACACCCACTCCATCTACTCACTCACCCATAATATGCACATACAGTGGGGAGAACAAGTATTTCATACAGTGCCGATTTTGCAGGTTTTCCTACTTATAAAGCATGAAGAGGTCTGTAATTTTTATCATAGGTACACTTCAACTGTGAGAGACTGAATCTAAAACAACAATTCAGAAAATCACATTGTATGATTTTTAAGTTATTAATTTGCATTTTATTGCATGACATAAGTATTTGATACATCAGAAAAGCAGAACTTAATATTTGGTACAGAAAACTTTGTTTGCAATTACAGAGATCATACGTTTCCTGTAGGTCTTGACCAGGTTTGCACACACTGCAGCAGGGATTTTGGCCCACTCCTCCATACAGACCTTCTCCAGATCCTTCAGGTTTCGGGGCTGTCGCTGGGCAATACGGACTTTCAGCTCCCTCCAAAGATTTTCTATTGGGTTCAGGTCTGGAGACTGGCTAGGCCACTCCAGAACCTTGAGATGCTTCTTACGGACCCACTCCTTAGTTGCCTTGGCTGTGTGTTTCGGGTCGTTGTCATGCTGGAAGACCCAGCCACGACCCATCTTCAATGCTCTTACTGAGGGAAGGAGATTGTTGGCCAAGATCTCGCAATACATGGCCCCATCCATCCACCCCTCAATACGGTGCAGTCGTCCTGTCCCCTTTGCAGAAAAGCATCCCCAAAGAATTATGTTTCCACCTCCATGCTTCACGGTTGGGATGGTGTTCTTGGGGTTGTACTCATCCTTCTTCGTCCTCCAAACACGGCGAGTGGAGTTTAGACCAAAAAGCTCTATTTTTGTCTCATCAGAACACATGACCTTCTCCCATTCGTCCTCTGGATCATCCAGATGGTCATTGGCAAACTTCAGACGGGCCTGGACATGTGCTGGCTTGAGCAGGGGGACCTTGCGTCCGCTGCAGGATTATAATCCATGACGGCGTAGTGTGTTACTAATGGTTTTCTTTGAGACTGTGGTCCCAGCTCTCTTCAGGTCATTGACCAGGTCCTGCCGTGTAGTTCTGGGCTGATCCCTCACCTTCCTCATGGTCATTGATGCCCCACAAGGTGAGATCTTGCATGGAGCCCCAGACCGAGGGTGATTGACCGTCATCTTGAACTTCTTCCATTTTCTAATATTTGCGCCAACAGTTGTTGCCTTCTCACCAAGCTGCTTGCCTATTGTACTGTAGCCCATCCCAGCCTTGTACAAGTCTACATTTTTAACCCTGATGTCTCTGGTCTTGGCCATTGTGGAGAGGATGGAGTCCGTTTGATTGAGTGTGTGGACAGGTGTCTTTTATACACGTTACGAGTTCAAACAGGTGCAGTTAATACAGGTAATGAGTGGAGAACTGGAGGACTTCTTAAAGAAAAACTAACAGGTCTGTAAGAGACGGAATTCTTACAGGTTGGTAGGTGATCAAATACTTGTGTTTATGCAATAAAATGCAATGTAATTACTTAAAAATCATACAATGTGATTATCTGGATTTTTGTTTTAGATTCCGTCTCTCACAGTTGAAGTGTACCTATGATCAAAATGACAGACCTCTACATGCTTTGTAAGTAGGGAAAACCTGCAAAATCGGCGGTGCATCAAATACTTGTTCTCCCCACACCCACTCACATACAAGCTTCCGCTACTCTGTTTATCTTATATCCTATTGCCTAGTCACTTTACCCCTATACATATCTACCTCCATCACTCCAGTATCCCTGCACATTGTAAATATGGTATTGGAACTGACCCTGTATAAAGTATGTTAACTTACTTATTTTGTTCTTCATATTTCTTCTTACTTCTCTTTTTTTTACATTGTTATTGATTATTGAATTGTTGGGTTTTGAGTTTGCAAGAAAGTCATTTCACTGTACTTGTGCATATGACATTAAAACTTTAAACTCTATCCCATTAAAGATGAATGTCTCTGGGGAAAAGAAGGTGCTTCCTCTTCAACGCTGCCTCGGTAGCCTCTTTTCAAGCCTCTTCCCCTGCTCCACTTCTTTTCCATCTGTCTATCCATCCCTCTGTTCCCTTCTCTCCTGATTCTCTCTCAGCCTCTCTCGCTGCTTGTCCCTCCATTTTATATCACTCTCGTTCTCTGCCTCTCTTCTTTTCTTTCCCTCTACCAGACACTCTCGCTGTACATTCCTCTGTTCCTGTCCACTCGTATTATATCCATTCCTCTGTCCCTCTCTCTCTTCTTCTGAGGTTTGTGGCCAAATGTAGGCCAGTTCCACTTTGGTGACGTTTTCCTACCCAAGCTGCAACTGAAGGTCTAGATCATGTGACACACTCTAGCACTGGATGTGAAATTCTTAATACAAAATACAGAAAGTATTTTTGAAAGCACACAGTGGCATATGTCTATGACCTTCCCAGGGGGTATGTTCAAGAGTTATTAGCAAAGGTGAAATCCACAAGTAAAATGTTCACTGATGTCCTGTGCCAAGGGTACTCGGATGACAAAAAAATACACACAGAAGCATTGGCGTGTACTCATGGATGCCAAGGGAAGCCAGGCTTCCCCAAAACATTTAACAAGATTTGTAAAAAAAAATTGCATATAAAATAACATATATTTAGTCTCTCTGTGTTTCACAATTTTTTAAATTTGCAGGAGGCTAAATGTATCTCACAGGAGAAAGCATCCGAGCGAGTGAAACTGCGCCCCTCTTTCTCAGTTTGTGTAGCCCATCTATCTGATGCTGTCTGGTCAAAGAGTATGACATTGTTGCCACCCCCATAGTATTGAATGCAAGGGAAGCTGCGAGCATTTGGCCTCCCTTGATAAAAAATAGAAAATAGCCAATCATCATTGAGCTAAACAGAGTGAGTTGAACTGTGAATGAAAAAAAAAAAAAAAAAAGCGTCAAGGGAAACCGGTTTGGATTTGGCTTCACACCAATCACATCAAAAGCAGAATGTAATTTACAGAAATAAGTTTCATTGTTGCATCTCATTGTGGCTAGGTAGCTAAAATGGTCCCTTTCCTAAATTAGCCGTGAATGTTGATTTGGACTTGGGGTTTTACCTCATTCTCCGTACTGGACAAAGATTATGATCCAACCATAAATTCCTACATTGAGCCCCTGGCCTGAGAGGATGGATGTCAGTATCCTATGTTGCTAGATGTAGTAGGCTAATGTTAACTAGCTGGCCTGGTGTATTGTTGCCCATGAAAGGAAGTCAGGCTAGCAAGCAAGCATTTTAGCCAGGTAACCTAGAACAACAAAAACTACTGTAATGTATGACAGTCATAGACAGTTTCAGTAACATGAAATAGAGGAGGATGTAATTGGTTAGGGTAGGGTGAATCAACATGTTTTTTTCTACTTGCATGCATGCACACACAAGTCAGTACCATGGAAACCACATCGTATTTATCTTACCTTGATTGGACTAAATTGTTTTTGGTATCTTGAGTGGAGGTAGCTCCTGTTTTCTTTTTGACTTGCCATGATTTTAAGTCAATGGTTGTTTAATAGGGCTCCCGCGTGGCACAGCGGTCTAAGGCACTGCAACTCAGTGCTAGAGGTATCACTACAGACCCTGGTTCGATTTCAGGCTATATCACAACCGGCTGTGATTGGGAGTCCCATAGGGCAGTGCACAATTGGCCATCCGGGTTAGGGTTTGGCCGGGGCAGGCTGTCATTGTAATTAAGAATTTGTTCTTAACTGACTTGTTTAGTTAAATAAATGTTAAGCAAACATTTTTTTAATTAAAATAGTCTGAAAATGTCGGAAACATGAACTTGCTTGACCATGCTGTAGGTAATGCTTGCAAAATGCTTTGTGGACTTCACAGGACAGATGTCGCTCTCCAGTTTTGTGATGAATCAAAGGTGTGGTTGAATTTATTCTGCCACTGTCTTCTTATAGTCTCGACCATAGACATATATATATATATAACGGTGGCAAGGCATATGAACTAACAGGTTGTAGAGCAAACAGAATTATCATAACACATACGTTAATATGGCTTTTTCCCCTGGCTTGGCTTCCCCAGTGATTTTACACAAGCACTGCTACTGCAATGAGGTCACATGTCAAAGATGCTAGTCTTCAACCTGATAAACATGTGACCGATATGCAAAATAACAAACAATAATCAAATTTACGGCTTACAAAAAGTTTGTGTTAATGTATGATGAAACATGCTTGCTTTGACTCACCTGAGAGTCAAACAGCACCTGTTAGCACTTGTATTTACCACAGTGTGAGCCTGGGTGAGGGACATTATGATAGGAAGGCAAACACAAATCCTTTTCTTGGCATTTAGAACAGAGCTGCCAATTTACATGTTAATCCCTCATCATTACTGGAACATTACTCTCAGGTGTTCTGGGTATTGAGTTACTTCCTGCAATTACCTACTCTATCAAACAAATGAGCAGATAGATAGCAAGGGAGAAGGGGAGGCTGAGTGCGATGCGGGAGCACATGAGGCATAAGTCTCCTTAATATTGACCTGGTGGGTAGTAGGCAGCATGGGACTGCTGCCCAGAGTGGGAAGGAAGCAATTTGGCCCTCTACTCATAATGTTGCCTTGTTCAATCCCAGCTAGATAACATCTGTCTTTCTCTAGGGAGACCTAGAGGGATATCAGGAGGAAAAGGCATAGGCTGACAGAGTTTATGTGCTGGGTTCATTTTTGGTGGCAGAGGTCCCCAAAACAAAGTCTTGAGAGAGCCCACAACGGGCGATAAAGACCAAGACCACTGTTACTCTACCCACAAGCAAGCATACATGGCCCTCCCTTGTCGACCCTTTGGCAAATCAGTCCATGACAATATGCAAAAGCTCAAACAGGAAGTCCCCATGACTCGCTCTGTTGGGTAATGATCCTCCATTTCAGAGGCTATGCGAAAAGACTGCTTCGCTAGTGCTGACTGGAATATGTTCCGAGACTCATCCAACAGCATCGACGAGCTAATCACCTCCACCACCAGCTTCATTAGGAAATGCATCGCCGACATTGACCTCACAGTGAAGGTTCGCTGTTTCCCAAATCAAAAGCCCTGGATTGACACAGAGGTTGGCGCTAAGTTATAAATCCTGAGGCTACAGATGTCAGATCTTAAGTTGATCACTCTTTTGTAGTGGAGAATTTTCCTGATGCATCAGTTCTCTTTCACTCCATGCATTGGCAGTCGAGTCATTGGGATCAGGGCTTGCTTTCAAAATGATGTTCTCTCTCTCACTCAAAAGCTAGGTCTACAGTAGGTTCTATTACTGCAACATTCAAATGTACAAAAATGTCTCTGAAATGCAGCCATACAAATCAACAACCGTCATTTGATATAGCTTAATAGCATGATAGATATAGGACTCTAGGCTACGACATAGAAGTGTATCCTAAGGTTACGAATGAACTCAAATTGACTTGGCCTGGTGGTCAAGCAGTTAATGTTGCTCCTTTCAGCATGCACATATAGGCCTACCATGTTGTTGTGGGTTTGATTATGGCCCATGCCCTTCTGGCACAAACAACTAGATTGACTTGATGTAGTTACACATTTCAAATATGGACAGTTCATGGTTATTTTACCCCGGATCTTTGTAAGAAATGGCTACACTTTTGGATAACATAAATAGGAAACAAATACACTAATAACATTAGTTTATATTCGTACAAAGTGTTGGGTAAATTGCCACAGTTGTTTTGCCATGGAATAAGGAAATACTTTATTTACATTGTATGGAATTGCTTGTCAAATACATAAATTACCCGTAGTCTGTTTAAAAAGGACTAAGGTGTTGAGATGACAAAACGAACCAGAGAGCAAACATATCTTGAAAGACTTTGGCTGTAAGCAGGAGACCGACGACAATTTTTAGGGAATGGTAATGAGGTGACCAATAATGGATGCAATTGAGATCAGCTGTGTCAGGTGAATTTAGCATGTATTGATGGTTTAATGAGACATCAGCTGGCAATAATAAGGGTGCTGCCTTTTGAGACGGGACATATGAATTGGCATAACCAATGCCATGTATCCTTTGCCGGAGAGGCTATCCCATAACACCTTGTTGGGCAGTGATTTTTTTTTTTTTAAGTAAATTAAATACCAGACAGAGGTCCCTGCTGGGGACACCAATTTCCAAAAGAATAAGGAATAACTATGCAAAATGTACAGTCGTGGCCAAAGGTTTTGAAAATGAAACAAATATTATTTTCCACAAAGTTTGCTGCTTCAGTGTCTTTAGATATTTTTGTCAGATGTTACTATGGAATACTGAAGTACAATTACAAGCCTTTCATAAGTGTCAAAGTGTCACGACTTCCGGCTCCTCTCCTTGTTAGGGATCGACGTCACCGGCATTCTAGACATCGCCGCTCCATTTTTCATATATCCATTTGTCTTGTCTTGTTTCCATTCACACCTGGTTTTCATTTCCCCAATTAAACCTTCTGTTTCCCATCATGTTTTGTGTGTAATTGTTTCATGGTGCTGTGGTGTCTTTTTATGTGCTTTACTTTTGTTTTGTTCTGTGTTTTTGAGCGCATTTTATTGATGTTGTGCTCTCGTTTTGGAACTTTAGTAAAGTGCGCCTGTTTACATAACTCTACTCTCCTGCACCTGACTTTGCCTCCTTTACACACGCGGGCACAAAGGCTTTTAATGAACAATTACATGAAGTTGATGCAAAGAGTCAATGCAGTGTTGACCCTTCTTTTTCAAGACCTCTGCAATCCGCCGTGCCATGTTGTCAGTTAACTTCTTGGCCACATCCGGACTGATGGCAGCCCATTCTTGCAAAATCAATGCTTGGAGTTTGTCAGAATTTGTGGGTTTTTGTTTGTTCACCCGCCTCTTGAGGATTGACCACAAGTTCTCAATGGGATTAAGATCTGGGGAGTTTCCTGGCCATGGACCCAAAATATCTTTGTTTTGTTCCCCGAGCCACTTAGTTATCACTTTTGCCTTATGGCAAGGTGCTCCATCATGCTGGAAAAGGTATTGTTCGTCAACCAACTGTTCCTGGATGGTTGGTTGGGAGTAGTTGCTCTCGGAGGATGTGTTGGTACCATTCTTTATTAATGGCTGTGTTCTTAGGCAAAATTGTGAGTCAGCCCACTCCCTTGCCTGAGAAGCAACCCCACACATGAATGATCTCAGGATGCTTTAATGTTGGCTTGATACAGGACTGATGGTAGCGCTCACCTTGTCTTCTCCGGACAAGCTTTTTTTCCAGATGCCCAAAAACAAATGGAAAGGGGATTCATCAGAGAAAATTACTTTACCCCAGTCCTCAGCAGTCCAATCACTGTACATTTTTCAGAATTTCAGTCTGTCCCTGATGTTTTTCCTGGAGAGCAGTGGCTTCTTTGCTGCCCTTCTTGACACCAGGCCATGCTCCAAAAGTCTTCGCCTCACTGTACGTGCAGATGTACTCACACCTGCCTGCTGCCATTCCTGAGCAAGCTCTGTACTGGTGGTGCCCTAATCCCACAGCTGAATCAACTTTAGGAGATTATTTTTTTTTTTTACCTTTATTTAACCAGGCAAGTCAGTTAAGAACAAATTATTATTTTTAATGACGGCCTAGGAACAGTGGGTTAACTGCCTGTTGAGGGGCCGAACGACAGATTTGTACCTTGTCAGCTCGGGGGTTTAAACTTGCAACCTTCCGGTTACTATTCCAACGAATTTCTTCACAACAATTGAACCTCTTTCCTTGAAGTTCTTGATGATCCAAAAAATGGCTGATTTAGTTGCAATCTTACTGGCAGCAATATCCTTGCCTGTGAAGCCCTTTTTGTGCAAAGTAATGACAGCACGTAACCATGGTTGAAGGTAACCATGGTTGACAGAGGAAGAACAATGATTCCAAGCACCACCCTCCATTTGACGCTTCCAGTCTGTTATTCAAACTCAATCAGCATGACAGAGTGATCTCCAGCCTTGTCCTCATCAACACTCACACCTGTGTTAACGAGAGAATCACTGACATGATGTCAGATGGTCCTTTTGTGGCAAGGCTGAAATGCAGTGGAATTTTTGGGGGGGGATTCAGTTCATATGCCTGGCAAAGAGGGACTTTGCAATTAATTGCAATTCATCTGATCACTCTTCATAACATTCTGGAGTATATTTAAATTGCCATCATACAAACTGAGGCAGCAGACTTTGTGAAAATTCATATTTGTGTCATTCTCAAAACTTTTGGCCACGACTATGTATTGTCATGACTCTCTCTCTTGGGTGAGGATCATAGGCACCAGATCAGCTTGGCACAGGTCTGACAGATAGCCAGACACCCCCTCTCTCCCCCACCAGAGTTTTTTATGACTTAACATCCAGATCGTAAATACCTGGCAGAAACTATCCCTTCTGCTCTGCGGTATTGTATCAAGGCACAAGGCGAAACCCAAATGTAGACACAGGAGTCAGATGGTTGGAGTCTTACAATGTTTATTAATCTAAAGGGGTAGGTAAGAGTGGTCGTGGACAGGCAAAAAGGTCCAAACCAGATCAGAATCCAGGAGGTACAGAGTGGCAGACAGGCTCGTGGTCAAGGTAGGCAGACTAGTCAGGCAGGCGGGCACAAAGTCCAGAAACAGGTAAGGGTCAAAACCAGGAGGACTAGAAAAAGGAGAAATGCAAAAAGCAGAAGAACGGGAAAAACGCTGGTTGATTTAGAAACATATAAGACAAACTGGCAAGGAGACAGGAAATGCAGGGATAAATACACTGGGGAAAATAAGCGACACCTGGAGGGGGTGGAGACAATCACAAGGACAGGTGAAACAGATCAGGGCGTGACACATCCTTTGTGTTAAGAACTCTAACATCAAAATATTGGACATTGGAACATTAGTTTTGGAATCCAAACATCTGGAATGGTTGGTGGGGCTCCAAACAATAATCATATCATATAATTTAGTATTTTGTGGTATCATTAAGGATGTCATAACTAAATAACTGCATCTTTAGAGCTTTCACAATGTAGATATCAGATTTACCTCTAAATGTTATATTATGTTTTTGATTAAATATGAAACTATTTGTGAAAAGATAGCAATGTGATTTTAGCCTTCTAAATGAGAATAGTTTTTCATGCAAAACTTGTGCCAGTCAGTAGCCATGCCCAAGTGACCTAAGACATTATGCCGGCATGATGGTACGCCCCCTTTGAACCTATAAAGGACTCTGAACAAAATTGACTGAATCATCACTTTTAGGCTAGGGTTCGTGCAGATTTACATGGACAACGACATTCAGAATGAGACTGATATGAGGAAATGATTGATTATTGACTGTTATGATAGAGATGTTCTGAAATAATATTAGGTTAATTCCGGAAACGGTAACTCACTAAACAAACATTTCCTGTGGTGCCCCAAGTTACTTTAATCACGTAATAATTACACAGTTCATTTTTCAATAAATAGTATGTCATCACGTGAATGATAGTCACGTCACGACAGTATATTGTTTATTTATTCACCAAATTTTTAAAAAATGTTCAAATTACTATCATGAATGAATTGTGAAATGTTGAGTAACTGGTGTTTATCAGCCCATTGCCAAGTTTTTAAACCATGATTTGGTCAAATTGCTAGTCAGCTAAAGACATGTAGCAAAGTGTTATTTTTCCCATTTTGTTTTCATGGACTAATGTGGGCACCTTATCTGGTTCCATGCCTTTGCATGGCAGGAGAAAACAGTCCTGTTTGACTCGTTTGGAGGTAAGACATTTTTAACAACATATGATGAAAAACAAAGGAAATGCAGCCAGCTGTGTTCTGTTCATCTAGGCTTGCTAGCCAGCCAAGCGGCAGGTAGCCTAGTGGTTGGAACTAGTAACCGAAAGGTTGCAAGATCAAATCCCTGAGCTGACAAGGTAAACATCTGTTGTTCTGCCCCCGAACAAGGCAGTTTAACCCACTGTTCCTAGTCCATCATTGAAAATAAGAATTTGTTTATAATTGACTTGCCTAGTTAAATAAAGGTTAAAAATAAAGATATTTGTGCATTCTGTTGATGAGTCAGCTAGTTAAATTATGTATTTTTACCTAGCTAACGTTAGCTAACCTCCTCTTGCCACTTTCCCTTCTGCTATTGTATTGCACCATTGGGGTTGGTGTTACTCGTTAAAATTAAATGATACGTTATTCTACTCTTACTGTAAACATCTTGACCAAGCCTAAAAATGTGCAAAACTGTTAACAATTGCACATTAATAAAAGGTAGTTGTGGCTTCAGCAACTTAAACCAGAACTGAAATTTCAGCAGTGAGGTTAATTTCTCCCACCTCATCCCTGCTTGTTCTAGGTTGAAGGACATCCCACCCTGACACCCTGCAGATGTAAAGAACTTGTTGGGAACCTCCCAGCAACCAGAATAATCACCATATCGCAGAATGTTATTCAGGAGTGTGCTATATCACAATGTTAAATATAAATAGATTCACCCATGTCTAGGTTGTCATGTAGATTTGTCAGGACATTCTAAAATACAGACATGATTTCTGTCCCAGGGGATTGCATTTGTATAATTACACTTGGCATGTTATCCTTTATCACATGTATTTGTTTAGTTTCCAATGCATTTAGTTTACATTAAGATGAAGTAGCCTAGGCCTTCTGATCTAGTTAGATTGCATCATATAATCTTTGAATATTAGGTATCAACGAATATAGAGTTAAACCTTGCTATCTTGACCATCTACGTAATTTAATAATACACACGGGTGTAATGCTTGTATGAATTAATCACAATGCAAGCCTACTCGATAGAAAAAAGAAAAAAAAACAGCAGCTCTAATGCAATATTGGTTTCACAGTGAAATACCACAATTCTGGCTATTAATCATTCTTAAAAAGTTAGTAAAACCTCAAAAAATTATTGCCTGAAAGATATCATGCCTTCAAGCTTACATGTCATGTCCACAACGATGGAACAACAGACCAAGCAATATGCGAGGAGGACCCTATGCCATAGTATAATTATTCAGGCCGATGTCATCTTCAATCATTAAAGTATTGAGATTGATTCTGTGTCAGATATTTCCATTTTGAGTTAGTTGTTCACTGAATTGTTAGCATTAGCTGCTCATACTGCTACAATAGCTACAATGTGGCCGGAGACAATACAGTATGAAGGTAGGCAGAAACTGCTTCTCCAATAGAAATTCCAGATAGCACTTTCTACATAAGAATTATGTAGCTATGATGTGTTCCGACACGACTTCCTGATTTTCCGATGGACCGCAGAAGTAAAATCATGGGGAAATTTTGTTTTTTACCTACTGACATAGGCTTCACCAAATTGAAATTTCAGTATTTTCATTTCAGGGAGTGTATTATCCCTTTAAAAATGTGGCTCGAATCTAGGTTGTGCCTTTAAATTTTGTGAAAATTAACAAGTAAGGAATAATTTTTTACTTCTCTCATTGATTTCTCACACCTCGGTCTGGTCTGCTTGGATTCTTTCATAAGCATTTCCGGAAGTCTTGCGACATTGCGCCTCTGGGTTTAGAAACTCTGTGATGTGGCTACAAATGTCTCGAGCCCGATGGAATGTGGATGCGTTATCAGGTGTTGCTGCCTTCAAATCTCGTCCCAAATGTCAGTAACTTACTGGACAAGTGCTACCTACTTTGGAGGCAGGCAGGCAGCGACCTTTGGATTGGTTAAATAATAACAGTAGGCTACACAAACATTAGTTTCCATTCATAGAAAGTGTCAAACAATTGTCCAGCACTGGGAACAAACTCAAGATTCCTCTGAGGTGGTTTGCAGAGCCTTCCCCAAACCATAGCCCTCTAGGTACAGTAATGCATTGTGCATGTCGTTCCCATAGCAACGATTAAAACATTCCCTAACCAGAAACCGTGGATTGATGGCAGCATTCGTGTGAAACTGAAAGCGCGAACCACTGCTTTTAATCAGGGCAAGGTGTCTGGTAACATGACCGAATACAAACAGTGCAGCTATTCCCTCCGCAAGGCTATCAAACAAGCTAAGCGCCAGTACAGAGACAAAGTAGAATCTCAATTCAACGGCTCAGACACAAGAGGCATGTGGCAGGGTCTACAGTCAATCACGGACTACAGGAAGAAACCCAGCCCAGTCACGGACCAGGATGTCTTGCTCCCAGGCAGACTAAATAACTTTTTTGCCCGCTTTGAGGACAATACAGTGCCACTGACACGGCCTGCAACGAAAACATGCGGTCTCTCCTTCACTGCAGCCGAGGTGAGTAAGACATTTAAACGTGTTAACCCTCGCAAGGCTGCAGGCCCAGATGGCATCCCCAGCCGCGCCCTCAGAGCATGCGCAGACCAGCTGGCCGGTGTGTTTACGGACATATTCAATCAATCCCTATACCAGTCTGCTGTTCCCACATGCTTCAAGAGGGCCACCATTGTTCCTGTTCCCAAGAAAGCTAAGGTAACTGAGCTAAATGACTACCGCCCTTAGCACTCACATCCGTCATCATGAAGTGCTTTGAGAGACTAGTCAAGGACCATATCACCTCCACCCTACCTGACACCCTAGACCCACTCCAATTTGCTTACCGCCCAAATAGGTCCACAGACGATGCAATCTCAACCACACTGCACACTGCCCTAACCCATCTGGACAAGAGGAATACCTATGTGAGAATGCTGTTCATCGACTACAGCTCGGCATTCAACACCATAGTACCCTCCAAGCTCGTCATCAAGCTCGAGACCCTGGGTCTCGACCCCGCCCTGTGCAACTGGGTACTGGACTTCCTGACGGGCCGCCCCCAGGTGGTGAGGGTAGGCAACAACATCTCCTCCCCGCTGATCCTCAACACTGGGGCCCCACAAGGTTGCGTTCTGAGCCCTCTCCTGTACTCCCTGTTCACCCACGACTGCGTGGCCACGCACGCCTCCAACTCAATCATCAAGTTTGCGGACGACACAACAGTGGTAGGCTTGATTACCAACAACGATGAGACGGCCTACAGGGAGGAGGTGAGGGCCCTCGGAGTGTGGTGTCAGGAAAACAACCTCACACTCAACGTCAACAAAACTAAGGAGATGATTGTGGACTTCAGGAAACAGCAGAGGGAACACCCCCCTATCCACATCGATGGAACAGTAGTGGAGAGGGTAGCAAGTTTTAAGTTCCTCGGCATACACATCACAGACAAACTGAATTGGTCCACTCACACAGACAGCATCGTGAAGAAGGCGCAGCAGCGCCTCTTCAACCTCAGGAGGCTGAAGAAATTCGGCTTGTCACCAAAAGCACTCACAAACTTCTACAGATGCACAATCGAGAGCATCCTGGCGGGCTGTATCACCGCCTGGTATGGCAACTGCACCGCCCTCAACCGTAAGGCTCTCCAGAGGGTAGTGAGGTCTGCACAACGCATCACCGGGGGCAAACTACCTGCCCTCCAGGACACCTACACCACCCGATGTCACAGGAAGGCCATAAAGATCATCAAGGACATCAACCACCCGAGCCACTGCCTGTTCACCCCGCTATCATCCAGAAGGCGAGGTCAGTACAGGTGCATCAAAGCTGGGACCGAGAGACTGAAAAACAGCTTCTATCTCAAGGCCATCAGACTGTTAAACAGCCACCACTAACACTGAGTGGCTGCTGCCAACACACTGACACTGACTCAACTCCAGCCACTTTAATAATGGGAATTGATGGGAAATGATGTAAATATATCACTAGCCACTTTAAACAATGCTACCTTATATAAATGTTACTTACCCTACATTATTCATCTCATACGCATACGTATATACTGTACTCTATATCATCGACGGTATCCTTATGTAATACATGTATCACTAGCCACTTTATACTATACTATGCCACTTTGTTTACATACTCATCTCATTTGTACATACTGTACCCGATACCATCTACTGTATCTTGCCTATGCTGCTCTGTACCATCACTCATTCATATATCCTTATGTACATATTCTTTATCCCCTTACACTGTGTACAAGACAGTAGTTTTGGAATTGTTAGTTAGATTACTTGTTATTACTGCATTGTCGGAACTAGAAGCACAAGCATTTCGCTACACTCGCATTAACATCTGCTAACCATGTGTATGTGACAAATAAAATTTGATTTGATTTGATTTTGATTTGATTTTTGTATAGCCTACAAACACCGCTTCCAGCTGACCCCTAGCGGCATTTATACAGTACATTTTAAATATAAAAATTCTCCTCCTGCAACGAAATAGGGTCATATTATGATCCGACATCTGTATGGCTGAGGACACGAACAAGTACAAGAAGTCCCACGTGAATCCTACTACGCAGGTTACGATGCATGTGGCAGGGGCTGAAGTCCATTACGGATGACAAAGGGAGACCCAGCCGTAATATGCCAAACGATGCCTCTCTACCAGACAAACTCAATGCATTTCATGCACGCTTCGACAAAAACAACACTGAGCCGTGCACAAGGGCCACGTCTGACCCAGGTGACTGGGTGATCTCGCACTCTGAGGCCCACGTGAGTATGGTTTTTAATCAGGTCAACACTCGCAAGCCCGCAGGGCTGGACGGTATTCTAGGGCGCATTCTCAGAGCATGCGCAAAACAACTGGCAGGCACATTCACGGTCATTTTCAAGCTCTCCTTGTCCCAGTCAGTAATCACACGTCTAAAGGTTTCCTGCCACAATGACTACTGTCACTGACATCTGTAATCATGAAGTGGCACACATCGACTCCATCATCCCAGACACCCTAGACCCACTCCATTTTGCATACTGCCCCAATGCAATCTTAATTGCAATCCACACTGCCCTCACCCACCTAGAGAAATAGCTATGTGAGAATGGTCTTCATTGACTACAGCTTCAAACCATAGTCCCCTTCAAGCTCGTCACCAAGCTAGAGACCCTGGGACTGAACACGATCTGAAACTGGATCCTGGACTTTCTGACGTACCGAACCCGGGTGGTGAGGGTAGGCAACTTCACCTCCGACATGCTGACCCTCAACAAGAGGGCCCCACCGGCGTGTGCCCTTAGTCCCCTCTTGCACTCCTTCTTTACCCACAACTGCGTGGCCATGCATCGACTCCGACGACACGACAGTAGAAGGCCTGATCACCGGCGACGATGAGAGAGCCTACAGGGAGGAGGTCATTGACCTGGCAGTGTGGTGCCAGGACAACAACCTCTCACTCAACGTTAGCAAGATCAAGGACCTGATCGTGGACTACAGGAAACAGAGGGGGGAGGGGGGCAACCCCCCTCCACATTGACAGGGCTGAAGTGGAGTAGGTTGAGAGCTTGAAGTACCTTTTGTCCAAATCGCCAAGGAATAATAATGGTACATACATACACGAGTCGTGAAGAAGGCACGACAGCATGGGCCCTCAAATCCTTAAAGTTTTACAGCTGCACCACTGAGAGCACCTTGACTGGCTGCATCACTGCTTGGTTTGGCAATAGTACCACCCGCGATCACATGGCTCTACAGAGGGTGGTGTGGTCAGCCCAGTACATCACTGGGGCCACTCCCTGCAATTCAGGACCTCTATATCAGGCGGTGTGCACTCTCACACACCCACTCTATATACATTCTACACACTCACTCACACGCACGCATACCAACACACACACACACTTAATTTGCTTACACACACTTAACACCTTTCATACTAACTCTACACTAGAGGGGAAAATAGATGTAATTTCCTACTAGTGCGGGACACCGAATCACATACATATTTTCAGCCGAGGTCTAATCCTAGAATTACACATAGAATCCCTATTCACTTCAAATATGATCTCTGTGGGCGTAGTAGCCTAGGCCTAGTAAAGATTTGTCATACCACTTTCAACATTCAATAGGTTTTAACATAGGCGGTGCCTGGGTTTCAGGTTTGGGGAAGAAAATTTGCATTTTTATAATAAAGCATTCCATGCATCCTTGCATTTGAAGATTTATGTAAATCTAAATTTATGTAAGATAGCCTACTATTCCTAATGTGAGGATTAGATTGTATAGTGATAATTTAGGCTAATAATATAACTCAATCACTGTTTGCGAAATAAAGACTGTTAAATGCAGTGCGTAGTGGCGAAGGGAAGACCTTGAAAAGGCTATATTAGGTACATTTCCTCTCCTTTCTTTGCACAGGAAATTGAGGGCCTTTTATAAATAGATTTAATGTAATTCTACTACACTTTAGATGACTGGAGACATTAGCAGAATCTTTTTTATGCGACAAAAATTACAGGGTAGCCTACTCTGCTGACACTAACAGAGCAATAGAGCTGATGTTGTCTGATCCATATTTGATGTTATCTTTATTTAACTAGGCAAGTCAGTTAAGAACAAATTCTTATTTTCAATTCTTTACCTTGTTCAGGGGAAGAATGACAGATTTTTACCATGTCAGCTTAGGGATTCGATCTTGCATCCTTTTGGTTACTAGTCCAACACTCTAACCACTAGGCTACCTGCTGCCCCCCATAACAGGCCTACTAAAAGGGGAGAAACAAATATGACATCCAGCTAACCTGGAGGACCAAATGATTGTACATAAACAAACAAAAGTAGCACTAACTCAGTTATAAAGACAGTGAATATGTACACTCACTGGGGATATGGGCAATGTTCTCCCGCTGGTGCCAACAAGAGAGGCTACTGTGAGGATTTTGATAACTAAAAAACAGATTGGAGTCTTTTTGTTGTTTTCCATTTACAGATATAGCCATTTTCTTTCCAAACTGTTTTTCTGTGTACGTTTTTAATTTGCGATATGCCTGGCTGGGTCTCTCTGCTTTTCACTGACAATAGTAACTCAATCATTTATTTGGTATTTACAGCACGCACGCGCTGCCCAAACAATGGGCCCCCGATTTAAAACAATCCACAGCTTTGGCATCTTTAAAAGATAATGATCCTCTGTGGCGAAATCATGATTTCTGGTGTAGTAGCCTATTCTGAATGATTGTATTTATTCCTGTAAGCTAATTAGGCTGCATCATTTGGGAAATGTAATTCAGTTTACTTGAAGGACAGCTTAGCTTCCCCTTGCATTATGGACATGCGCCTATGCTTTTTCATGTTTTCATCTTATCAACAATTTCTTAAAAAAGGCGCTCCCGTGCAATATATTTCCAGTATACAAACAAAACAGTGCACTGTGCACCTGCAGTTTGTGGAATGGAAAGAGACATCTGTTACAAAACACTTAGGTGTATTGTAGTGACATTCTCCGATTTGTCATTAGGCCAACACTTTTAGACTGAATTGCACGCCTCGGTTTCGCCCACTCTTCTCCGCCTCGTCTTGATCATCTCCACCTTGGAAAAATGTAAGTGCTCTTATCGAACCACAACGTAATTTGGAACAAATACCAACCAGGTTTCAAGTTAAGTCGCTAATTTTTAATGTGTCTGACATGCGGCAATGTTAAATAATGCTGTAACAAACTTGTAAGGATCAACACTGGTAGACGAGAAGCAAGTACAGGGAGTGAATATTTAATTAACAACAGACATGAAACAGGACAGAATAGCATCTGGATATGAAAACATAACGGCATTAATGCTGATACGGGGAACCAACGGCGGAACAGACATATAGATGGGGAAATCTACAAGGTGAAGTAGTCCAGGTGAGTCCAATGAGTGCTGATGCGCGTAATGATGGTAACAGGTGTGCATAATGAAGGGCAGCCTGGCAGGCCGAGGCATGGGCACTGAACAAGCCGACTGAGGCGTGGGAGCCCGAGGAACCGGCTGGGGCGTGGGAGCCCGACGATCCCGCTGGGGCGTGGGAGCCCGACAATCCCGCTGAGGCGTGGGAGCCCGACGAGCCAGCTGAGGCATGACGTGGGATGGGAGTCTTCCAAGCCAACTGATGCAAGGAAATTTCTCGAGAGAGTTAATGCGTGGTTGTCTGATGAGCCAGCTGAGGCGGCACCTGGACCCGACGTCACCAACAAAAAACAAAAACTCCCTGATGCTTCAAATGGGGTGTCAGCATTCTGTATATCGACAGACGCTTGGTGATGAGAAGTACAGGGAGTGAACATTTAATAAATATACATGAAACAAGACAGGACAGCGTCTGGACATGAAAAACATAACAGCATCAATGCTGACCTGGGGAGCCAATAAAGGAACAGACAGATATAGATGGGGCAATAAACAAGGTGAAGGAGTCCAGATGAGTTCAATGAGTGCTGTGCATGTAATAATGCACGTAATGATGGTTACAGGTGTGCGTAATGAAGGGCAGCCTGGCGAGAGCAGGCGTGACAAAACTATAGATTTCTTGACTTTTTGTGTTAATTGTGATAGGTTCATGTTTTACATGTAGCCTACAGCGTACCCCGACAATCTATTTTGCTGGACCGTACTGGCTTACTTTCATCCCTGCTCTAAACAAGCACACACGCTCATATTAAATTGTCTTATACAATGCTGCTATTCTGTTTATCATATATCCTGATTCCTAGTCAACTTGCCCCTATACATATCTAACCCTACCACTCCAGTATCCCTGCACTTTGTAAATATGGTATTAGCACTGACCTTTGAACTGACCCTGTATATAGCTTACTTACTTTCTCGTGTTCTTCTTATTTCTATTAATTGCGCTTTTTGTTTTACTTGACTTTTTAATGTACAATACTACTGCATTGTTGGGAAAGAGCAAGCAAGAAAGGCATCACTGTAGGTGCACATGGCAATAACATGAAACTTGGCGCCTGAATGTTCAGTGATGCTGACACAGGCCAATCGTTTCACTGTGGCGTGGAAAAGGGAAAGGTCGAAGGTCAATTCATTCCTGAAGGAGACCGGGACGTAGCCAGAGTCAGTCATCCCATGCCTGGGTTTTTTATGGGAACCAGGGAGCTAACAGCAGGCTAATGGGCTCATAGCATCATCCAATATTGTATCTCCATCCTACCCCTTAATGGATTTTGTTGGGCAAAAATAATCTTTCAGAAAATGTATTAAATATCACATTAATTATCCTGGGGTTGACGGGGAGTAATCATATGATGAGTAAGGAGTGTTGCTGATAATTGTCTGTTAGCTTTTATCTAGATTGCATTTTGCAACCAATAGCCCAATCATCATTCACCAGTGGTTTGGGGTTCCGAGGGCATTCTTTAGCATAGTAATTGAGAGGATGGCTGGGGATCAGATATAGGATGCACAATAACATACAGGGCATTCAGAAAGTATTCAGACCCCTTGAATTTTCCACATTCTGTTACGTTACAGACATTTTAAATACCCCATTATGACTGACTGAAAAAAAGGTTTTTAGAAATGTTTAGCTTATTTATAAAAAATAAAAACAGAATACCTTATTTACATAAGTATTCAGACCCTTTGCTATGAGACTCGAAATTGAGATTAAGTGCATTTTGTTTCCATTGATCATCCCTGTGGTAAATTCAATTGATTGGACATGATTTGGAAATGCACACAACTGTCTATATAAGGCCCCACAGTTGACAATGCATGTCAGAGCAAAAACCAAGACATGAGATTGAAGGAACTTTCTGTAGAGCTCTGAGACAGGATAGTGTCGAGCCACAGATCTGGGGAAGGGTAGCAAAACATTTCTGCAGAATTGAAGTTCCCCAAGAACACCTTGGCCGCCATCATTCTTAAATGGAAGAAGTTTGGAACCACCAAGACTCTTCCTAGAGCTGGCTGCCCGGCCAAACTGAGCAATCAGGACAGAAGGTCCTTGGTCAGGGAGGTGACCAGTAACCTGATGGTCACTGACAGAGCTCCAGAGTTCCTCTGTGGAGATGAAAGAACCTTCCAGAAGGACCACCATCTCTGCAGCACTCCACCAATCAGTCCTTTACGGTAGAGTGGCCAAACGGAAGCCACTCCTGAGTAAAAGGCACATGACAGCCCACCTGGAGTTTGGCAAAAGGCAACTAAAGACTTTCCGACCTTGAGAAACAAGATTGTCTGATATGATGAAACCAAGAATGAAATCTTTGGCCTGAATGCCAAGCATCATGTCTGGAGGAAACCTGGCACCATCCCTACGATGAAGCATGGTGGTGGAAGTATCGTGCTGTGGGGATGTTTTTCAGTAGGAGGGACTGGGAGACTAGTCAGGATTGAGGGAAAGATGAACGGAGCAAGGTAAAGAGAGATCCTTGATGAAAACATGCTCCAGCGCGCTGAAGACCTCAGACTGGGGCGAAGATTCCCCTTCCAACAGGACAAGGACCTGAAGAACACAGCCATTCAGGACAAGTCTCTGAATGTCCTGGAGTGTCCCAGCCAGAGCTAGGACTTGAACCCGATTGAACATCTCTGGAGAGACCTGAAAATAGCTGTGCTTTGTCGCCCCCCCATCCAACCTGAGAGAGCTTGAGAGGATCTGCGGAGATGAATGTGAAAACTACAGAAATACATATGTGCCAAGCTTGTAGAGTCATACCCAAGAAGACTCAAGGCTGTAATCACTGCCAAAGGTGCTTCAACAAAGTACTGAGTAAAGGTTCGGAATACTTACTGTATGCACAGGAAATGTGATATTTCAAATATATATATACACATACACACACTTGTAAAAATTTGTACAAACCTGTTTTTGCTTTGTCATTATGGGTTATTTATCAGATGCAGACACAGAAGGCAGATGGTCTTAAATGTTTAATAATCCAAAAAAGGAGGCAAAAGGTCAAAACCAGTTCAGAGTCCAGGAGGTACAGAGTGGCAGGCAGGCTCAAGGTCAAGGCAGGCAGAGTGGTCAGGAAGGCGGGTACAGAGTCCAGAAACAGGCAAGGGTCAAACCTGTAACAATTAGAAAAAGGAGAATAGCAAAGGCAGGAGAATGGGAAAAAACATTGGTTGACTTACATTGGTTGAACATACAAGACGAACTTGCACAGAGAGACAGGAAACACAGGGATAAACACACTGGGGGAAAAAGGGACACCTGGAGGGGGTGAAGACAATAACGAGGACAGGTGAAACAGATCAGGGTGTGACAGTATTGTGTGTAGATTGATGAGGAACAAAAATATTTAATCGATTTTAGAATTTGGCTGTAATGTAACAAAATGTGGAAAAAGTCAGGTCTGAATACTTTCTGAATGCACTACAAACATAGTTTTCTGAAAAACATACAGCTGCTTTGCAGCACCTGGCTTTTTTTGGCTCTGTTTACTGCAACATAATATTCACTCCACAGTCTGGCCTAAAACGCCTCTAGTCTTAGTCAGAGTCAGTTCAAGATGAATCTGTAAACCACATCAGACAGGCTTGTTCAGGCCATCATCTGTCAACTCTAGAGTGTGTCTTGAGATTGCCTTTTGCGTAGATTTTCTGATACCATCTCCTTTAAGACTATATTCAAGAGGTAAAAAAGAACATCGTACCATTCATGACTACTTAATTGAATTATAGTTTATACAATGTTTTCCCAACACATAAATTGTTACAAAGCACTCAATGTAACCTTACCTCTTTAATAAAATGCTGGAATTGAAAAAGGAAAGCAAGGGAATTTAATTATATATTTTTTAAAGAAAGAAATAAGATTTGAATATATTAACAGTTCTGCTGTTTTTTCAGTTAAAAAAATGGTTATGGAGCGTCTAAAAACATGAGCCTGTGAATTAAAAATCACATTTTTATTCCCTGGCAGTGAACAGATGTGGAAACAGATGGGGATGGACTGCATGAAGAGGTTGACAATGAGTCAGAGAAAAGGTGGGGTCCCGCTATTGGATGAACCTTCTATCTCACTGGCCCCAACTCCATCTCATCTCAAATGACTATACTTAGTTGGCTGGCTTATAGAGATGTAGGATCTTAATTTGAGACTGTTTGCTACAGCAGGGCAATAATCCTGCAGCAACAGGAAATGCTATTTATTTATGTGGAATATAATTATTGGAAACATTTTGTAGGGGTTGATACATTTTTCCGTTATGGAAAATCAAGCCTGACATTTTAAACGAACTTTAGAAGCCTTTTTTAAACCTTGAATACACGACACGTTTGCATTTCCTGCCATGCAGAAAATTCCCGCAACAAAAGGGTGATCAAATTAGGATCCTACCTCTGTAGTTGGCTGTCTATATCACTTCACACATTTTGTCTGATCAAGGGCAAATATCAGATAGGGCAAATATCAGATACAAACAGGAATGCTTCCTCTATCAACTTGACCTACCGTCGGTGCATTTCCTGCATCACCTTCCAAATCATTGAAGGGCGTTGGGAGCGGGGGAACATTTCTATTGTAGCTGATAGGAACCATTTTGATAAATGGGGACAGGAGGAGGAAGAAAGGGCATAATCAGAAATGTCGTTTGATTGCTGCATTGTATCAGGCTGATTTAAGAGGCGTATCAGTCAGACATATTTTTGTTTTTCTTCTTTACCTCTCTGTTTGGCCAAGGATGTCTTATCCTTGGGGGATATGTGGAGGTTGTATTTGCCCACTGAGCAGTCAATGTGGAGCTGTGCTCTGTAATTGTACCCGTCAGCCTGTTCCAGGCAGCAGCTCGGGGAGAGATATTTTTTAAAAAAAAAGTCTTCCCCCTTTACCGCTCGGTCATAGGACATTAGGCCAGCGGGTGGCTGAGGCACCTCACAAGCATACACAATCCCAGCCATGCAAACAACTCGTTGCCAGGCAAAAACACTCACTCTGCATGCCTTGGTAACAGACGATGGCGTGTCCAACACCCAAAATAATTACTTCTTTATTTTTCCTCGGTTTTGGTGCGTAGTTACAGCTGAACAGATTGAGAGTGGGTAGGATTCTAAGATAAATGGCACGGTAGGCATGTGGGCACCTGAGGTGGGCAGAGGAAGTGATGTATAATGGATGGAATTCAATGCACTTCCTTTCTTCTGCTTACATATGTCCTTCTGACTCAAAAATATATGACTTCAACATTAAAGATGGACAGCTGCATTGGGTTTTATCCCCTGACATGGATATGAAACAAAACACACAAGGAGGCATATAGACAAAATCATCATGGCTCACAGATATCATCACAATCATCAATGACACTCATACCTTATTTCACTAGTGATGTTAGCCATGATATGTGGTATAAAATACACTGACAACATTTAACATCAGAAAAGGAGGTGGGCGGAATGTTTCTGCTGGATGTAATGCTCTGTCTGTACACAACCAGACAGATTGAATGAGCATCACATTTTAAAATGCTGTGAGTACAATCATCCTCAATCATGTTCATCCTTAATCACTGAAGTATCACATAGCAGAGAACACCCATAACAGAGGGCAGAGGGAAATAAAAATCCATTTTGAATCACACATTATTTTGGTTTCCTTGACAAGTCTCTCTGGAGACTTGTATTCCAACATGATTTTATCAGGCAATATTTATAGAAATACATGCCCCTTGCGTAGGTTGGCCATGTAAGCCCTCATGTTTAGGATATTGGAGGATTAAGCAACACAATGTTGGCATTGTTTTCTAAAATACCCCGGTTTAATAATACCTACAGTGCTGAAGTCAACAGACTAATTGGTGGCTCGTCATAACAAATAGCAGCACGTGATCATTCTGAAAAACAGTACGTCGATATGTCATGGTATTGTGTCAGTAACATGATAGGGGAGAGGTGGGTGGGCTGTTCCTGATACCAATCTCCCAGAACTCTGTATCCTCTGGCCAAGAGGTCCTCCCTCTGCTGGTGTGAGTGGTACTACCCAGCCTCCCACTCAACAGCTGACCAGTGAGCATGTCATCAGTACAGTCAGATGAACATGCTTACCCTCCCAAAGTGTCCATTTTTTTATGCTGAAAATATACATACAGTGCCTTGCGAAAGTATTCGGCCCCCTTGAACTTTGCGACCTTTTGCCACATTTCAGGCTTCAAACATAAAGATATAAAACTGTATTTTTTTGTGAAGAATCAACAGCAAGTGGGACACAATCATGAAGTGGAACGACATTTATTGGATATTTCAAACTTTTTTAACAAATCAAAAACTGAAAAATTGGGCGTGCAAAATTATTCAGCCCCCTTAAGTTAATACTTTGTAGCGCCACCTTTTGCAGCGATTACAGCTGTAAGTCGCTTGGGGTATGTCTCTATCAGTTTTGCACATCGAGAGACTGACATTTTTTCCCATTCCTCCTTGCAAAACAGCTCGAGCTCAGTGAGGTTGGATGGAGAGCATTTGTGAACAGCAGTTTTCAGTTCTTTCCACAGATTCTCGATTGGATTCAGGTCTGGACTTTGACTTGGCCATTCTAACACCTGGATATGTTTATTTTTGAACCATTCCATTGTAGAATTTGCTTTATGTTTTGGATCATTGTCTTGTTGGAAGACAAATCTCCGTCCCAGTCTCAGGTCTTTTGCAGACTCCATCAGGTTTTCTTCCAGAATGGTCCTGTATTTGGCTCCATCCATCTTCCCATCAATTTTAACCATCTTCCCTGTCCCTGCTGAAGAAAAGCAGGCCCAAACCATGATGCTGCCACCACCATGTTTGACAGTGGGGATGGTGTGTTGCTTTTACGCCAAACATAACGTTTTGCATTGTTGCCAAAAAGTTCAATTTTGGTTTCATTTGACCAGAGCACCTTCTTCCACGTTTGGTGTGTCTCCCAGGTGGCTTGTGGCAAACTTTAACCTACACTTTTTATGGATATCTTTAAGAAATGGCTTTCTTCTTGCCACTCTTCCATAAAGGCCAGATTTGTGCAATATACGACTGATTGTTGTCCTATGGACAGAGTCTCCCACCTCAGCTGTAGATCTCTGCAGTTCATCCAGAGTGATGATGGGCCTCTTGGCTGCATCTCTGATCAGTCTTCTCCTTGTATGAGCTGAAGGTTTAGAGGGACGGCCAGGTCTTGGTAGATTTGCAGTGGTCTGATACTCCTTCCATTTCAATATTATCGCTTGCACAGTGCTCCTTGGGATGTTTAAAGCTTGTGAAATCTTTTTGTATCCAAATCCGGCTTTAAACTTCTTCACAACAGTATCTCGGACCTGCCTGGTGTGTTCCTTGTTCTTCATGATGCTCTCTGCGCTTTTAACGGACCTCTGAGACTATCACAGTGCAGGTGCATTTATACGGAGACTTGATTACACACAGGTGGATTGTATTTATCATCATTAGTCATTTAGGTCAACATTGGATCATTCAGAGATCCTCACTGAACTTCTGGAGAGAGTTTGCTGCACTGAAAGTAAAGGGGCTGAATAATTTTGCACGCCCAATTTTTCAGTTTTTGATTTGTTAAAAAAGTTTGAAATATCCAATAAATGTCGTTCCACTTCATGATTGTGTCCCACTTGTTGTTGATTCTTCACAAAAAAATACAGTTTTATATCTTTATGTTTGAAGCCTGAAATGTGGCAAAAGGTCGCAAAGTTCAAGAGGGCCGAATACTTTCGCAAGGCACTGTATATACTGCTTTGATGGATTGTTGCATGATACACGCTCAAAACTATAGTTTTGACATATTTCTATAACACAAAAACCAGTGTGGTTAATTTAGCACATCATATGGCTTCAGGTAGATTTCAAGAATCTGTCATATGTGACTATTATCGTGAAGTAAAATATTTTCAACTGACTTATCCTGAGGGGCATAACTGCTATGACTCAATTTAACTCAGATGCAAAGGACATGTATTTTTTATTTAAAGAAAGACTGAAACTGCACACAGCCTGATCAAACGAATGATGGCCTTAGCATAGCCCTGGCAAGGTTCAACATTATTGTTTTTGTACAAGAAACTGTTCAATTTCATAACACCTTGTTGACCGTGTAATTTGAAATGGTAGAAATGGTGAAATGGTAGCAGGAATGAATTCAAAAGTGACAGGGATGAATTCCAAATCCCATTCTGCTCCATCAGGAACTGTTGATTGAATGTGGAGAAGCGGCTTTTTCTCTCTTTATACGGTCTTCAACTAACAAACCCATCCTTCATATTTCCCTGCACAACCTCCTATCCTACATGCATATTAACATGCCTTTTCCCCTCCAGAAAAGGATGAGTGACTGCCTAGCAACTCTGCCTCTTTCTGATTGCATTCATTACCAGGCTCCTTCCTGCAGTGCTGCCGTACTGTCCACCGTTCACAATAAGAACGGTGGAGGAGATTAAAAGAGGAGTGAATCATTCAACACATATGTCACGGGTATATAAAATGTCAACGTGATATCGAAAGGTCAACGTGCCAATTTGAGAGCTATCATGGAAGCTTCCTTGTCAGCCTGCGGAATCTGATCCGTTCAGAGTGATGGAATATATTGACAGATGACATGAGAGAGCTTGGCGGACCACATTGTGCCCCCATCGAATCAAGTCAGGGGGAAAATGGTGGAGGACGGAGGTGTAACGCTATGGAGTAATCAAATGCTCCTAACACTTACTGTATTTCTGTCTATCGTTGTGGGTAATGACTGGGTGTACAATTGAATTTAATGTATGTAATCTGTTTTGGAATAGGAGGAAGTAGACTTGTTGTCAATAATATAACAGGTAAATTGGCAGAACCAAAATAAATATAAAGCATCAAAATGCTTGCCGGGGGCTACAGAGAAGCTGTAGGGAGCTTTGTGGGAAACACTGAGAGATTCTAGTTACTTCTCAACATATATAGCTAAAGTAACCGTCAGAGAGAGACTTCATTAGCATGGTTCCCACACCCCAAAGTTTAGCACATAACTAACAAGGTACCTCAGCCTAGGGCATAATGGAGTGTGCTTTTCTCATTTAATCCATAGAATGTAAGCTGCGTACATGCAACATTTTTCATGACCGCTTCAGAGAGATGCATGAATACAGTGGAAATCCATACGCCATTGAGTTATCAATTCAAAAGATCCATTGCCCAATGCCCGAAATCTCCAGTGGGTATGTTGTGTTGTGTTAGAAACAGTGGAATATACTGTATATTCTTTAATTGTGTTGCTTAAATATTAAATTGTACTTTTGGTACTGTTTTGAACTAAGAACAGGGTGATGTATTAACACATTTTTCCTTACTCAATCACTTTGCATTATTGGTTTGGACAATGTGGATTGAGCTCTTACAACATTCCGAAAGAGAAAAGTTGGATCGTTGTTTTCAGAGCCAGCAGCATTTTAGCTTGACTTCAGATGTGGGGAAGAAGTAGCATGAGTGGTCATTATCTGCATTGGGATAATACAATCTAGAGACCAACTACATGAGTGTATGTCTTTCTCTTTGTCCACCTCTCTCTGTGTAATATGATATTTCCATTTTGCGCTCTATCCCAGACAAACTCAATGAGCATTGATTTGAGGATTGGTAATGCAGTCTCTACTGTGGTGTGTCATCGGAATGAAACACAGAGGCTAGACACATGCACACCTGCATACAGACACACGCACGCATACGCACATATGCACACATACACACACACACACACACACAACGAATGAAGGGTGTGCCAGAAAAATTGTCAAAGACTCCAGGCACCCAAGTCATAGACTGTTCTCCCTGCTACTACACGGCAAGGGGTACCGGAGTGCCAAGTCTAGGTCCAAAAGGCTCCTTAAAAGTTTCTACCCCCAAGCTATTGGACTGCTGAACAATTAGTCAAATGGCTACCAAGACTATGTGCATTGACTCCTTTATTTTTTTTACGCTGCTGCTACTCACTGTTTATTAACTATGCAACCTTCACTTTTCCCCTACATATACAGTGCCTTGCGAAAGTATTCGGCCCCCTTGAACTTTGCGACCTTTTGCCACATTTCAGGCTTCAAACATAAAGATATAAAACTGTATTTTTTTGTGAAGAATCAACAACAAGTGGGACACAATCATGATGTGGAACGACATTTATTGGATATTTCAAACTTTTTTAACAAATCAAAAACTGAAAAATTGGGCGTGCAACATTATTCAGCCCCCTTAAGTTAATACTTTGTAGCGCCACCTTTTGGTGCGATTACAGCTGTAAGTCGCTTGGGGTATGTCTCTATCAGTTTTGCACATCGAGAGACTGACATTTTTTCCCATTCCTCCTTGCAAAACAGCTCGAGCTCAGTGAGGTTGGATGGAGAGCATTTGTGAACAGCAGTTTTCAGTTCTTTCCACAGATTCTCGATTGGATTCAGGTCTGGACTTTGACTTGGCCATTCTAACACCTGGATATGTTTATTTTTGAACCATTCCATTGTAGATTTTGCTTTATGTTTTGGATCATTGTCTTGTTGGAAGACAAATCTCCGTCCCAGTCTCAGGTCTTTGGCAGACTCCATCAGGTTTTCTTCCAGAATGGTCCTATATTTGGCTCCATCCATCTTCCCATCAATTTTAACTATCTTCCCTGTCCCTGCTGAAGAAAAGCAGGCCCAAACCATGATGCTGCCACCACCATGTTTGACAGTGGGGATGGTGGGGTCAAGGTGATGAGCTGTGTTGCTTTTACGCCAAACATAACGTTTTGCATTGTTGCCAAAAAGTTCAATTTTGGTTTCATCTGACCAGAGCACCTTCTTCCACATGTTTGGTGTGTCTCCCAGGTGGCTTGTGGCAAACTTTAAACGACACTTTTTATGGATATCTTTAAGAAATGGCTTTCTTCTTGCCACTCTTCCATAAAGGCCAGATTTGTGCAATATACGACTGATTGTTGTCCTATGGACAGAGTCTCCCACCTCAGCTGTAGATCTCTGCAGTTCATCCAGAGTGATCATGGGCCTCTTGGCTGCATCTCTGATCAGTCTTCTCCTTGTATGAGCTGAAAGTTTAGAGGGACGGCCAGGTCTTGGTAAATTTGCAGTGGTCTGATACTCCTTCCATTTCAATATTATCGCTTGCACAGTGCTCCTTGGGATGTTTCAAGCTTGGGAAATATTTTTGTATCCAAATCCGGCTTTAAACTTCTTCACAACAGTATCTCGGACCTGCCTGGTGTGTTCCTTGTTCTTCATGATGCTCTCTGCGCTTTTGACGGACCTCTGAGACTATCACAGTGCAGGTGCATTTATACGGAGACTTGATTACACACAGGTGGATTGTATTTATCATCATTAGTCATTTAGGTCAACATTGGATCATTCAGAGATCCTCACTGAACTTCTGGAGAGAGTTTGCTGCACTGAAAGTAAAGGGGCTGAATAATTTTGCACGCCCAATTTTTCAGTTTTTGATTTGTTAAAAAAGTTTGAAATATCCAATAAATGTTGTTCCACTTCATGATTGTGTCTCACTTGTTGTTGATTCTTCACAAAAAAATACAGTTTTATATCTTTATGTTTGAAGCCTGAAATGTGGCAAAAGGTCGCAAAGTTCAAGGGGGCCGAATACTTTCGCAAGGCACTGATGTACACTACCTTTCAAAAGTCTGGGGTCACTTACAAATGTCCTTGTTTTTGAAAGAAAAGCACATTTTTCTGTCCATTAAAATAACATAAAATGGATCAGAAATACAGTGTAGACATTGTTCATGTTGTAAATGACCATTGCAGCAGGAATCGGCAGAATTTTTATGGAATATCTACATGGGCGTACAGAGGCCCATTATCAGCAACCATCACTCCTGTGTTCCAATGGCACGTTGTGTTAGCTCATCCAAGTGTATCATTTTAAAAGGCTAATTGATCATTAGGGAACCCTTTTGCAATTATGTTAGCACAGCTGAAAACTGTTTTGCTGATTAAAGAAGCAATAAAACTGTCCGTCCTTATACTAGTTGAGTTTCTGGAGCATCAGCATTTGTGGGTCCGATTACAGGCTCAGAATGGTTAGAATGGTTAGAAACGAATAACTTTCTTCTGAAACTCGTCAGTCCATTCTTATTCTGAGAAATGAAGGTTATTCCATGTGTGAAATTGCCAAGAAACTGAAGATCTCGTACAACGTTGTGTACTACTCCCTTCACAGAACATCGCAAAATGGCTCTAACCAGAATAGAAAGAGGAGTGGGAGGCCCCTGTGCACAACTGAGCAAGAGGACAAGTACAGTAGAGTGTCTAGTTTGAGAAACAGACTGGGATGCTAGCCTTCTAGGCAGAGTTCCAATGAAAAAGCCATATCTCAGACTGGCCAATAAAAATACCAGTTAGCTGTGCTAACATAATCACAAAAGGGTTTTCTAGTGATCAATTAGCCTTTTAAAATGATACACTTGGATTAGCTAACACAACGTGCCATTGGAACACAGGAGTGATGGTTGCTGCTAATGGGACTGTGTACGCCTATGGAGATATTCCATAAAAAAATCTGCCGTTTCCAGCTACAATAGTCATTAACAATGTCTACACTGTATTTCTGATCAATTTGATGTTACTTTAATCGACAAAAAATGTGCTTTTCTTTCAAAAACAAGGACATTTATAGGTGACCCCAAACTTTTGAACGGTAGTGTACATATTACCTCAATGACCTTGACTAACCTGTACCCCCGGACATTGACTAGGTACCCCCTGTCTCTAGCCTCATTATTGTTATTTTACTGTGTTAATTTTTTAAATTTAGTTTGTTTAACTCTTATTTTCTTAAAACTGCGTTGTTGGTTAACCGCTCGTAAGTAAGTGTTTTCGGCGCATTTGACAAATAAAAATGCATTTGATCTGGAAAAAAAGAGACCCTCCTTTAGCAGGGGCAGTCTGCTAGTATCATTGTCGATACTACAATATGATGTGTCGGCCAATCAAAGGTAGCTATCATGTTAAGAATTTGAAGATTGCATTGATCTCTTGCATTTAAAGCCTTATTCAGCACCTTTGTGACTAGCAGTATTTTCATTTTTGTAAAAATAACGTTCCCGTAGTAAACGGGATGTTTTGTCAGGACAAGATGCTAGAATATGCATATAATTGACAGCTTAGGATAGAAAACACTCTAAAGTTTCCAAAACTGTAAAAATATTGTCTGTGAGTATAACAGAACTGATATTGCAGGCGAAAGCCTGAGAAAAATCCAATCCGGAAGTGACTCATCTTTTGAAAGCTCTGCGTTCCAATGCGTCCCTATTGAGCAGTGGATGGGCTATCAACCAGATTACTTTTTCTCCGTATTCCCCAAGGTGTCTACAGCATTGTGACGTAGTTTTACGCATTTATGTTGAAGAATACCCGTAAGCATTGCGCAACTGGTCACCTGATGGCTCCCAGAGTGATTCTCGTGTAAAATACAGAGGTAGCCATTATTCCAATAGGTCCTACTGAAAAACCAATTGTCCCGGTGAATATATTATCGAATAGATATTTGAAAAACACCTTGAGGATTGATTATAAACAACGTTTGCCATGTTTCTGTCGATATTATGGAGCCAATTTGGAATATTTTTCGGAGTTTTCGTGACTGCAATTTCCTGGCGATTTCTCAGCCAAACGTGAAAAACAAACGGAGCTATTTCGCCTACAAAAATAATATTTTTGGAAAAAAGGAACATTGGCTATCTATCTGGGAGTCTCGTGAGTGAAAACATCTGAAGCTCATCAAAGGTAAACGGTTTCATTTGATTGCTTTTCTGATTTCTGTGACCAAGTTACCTGTTGCTAGCTGGACAAATTGCTATGCTAGGCTATCGATAAACTTACACAAATGCTTGTCTAGCTTTGGCTGTAAAGCATATTTTGAAAATCTGAAACGACAGGGTGATTAAGGCTAAGCTGTGTCTCAATATATTTCACTTGTGATTTTCATGAATAGGAATATTTTCTAGGAATATTTATGTCTGTTGCGTTATGCTAATTAGTGTCAGTCGATGATTACGCTCCCGCACCCGGGATGGGGAGTCACTAGAGGTTAAATGCTTTAGTAATAGCCTAAAAATACTCACATGTCTTTTCAAGCTCACATTGCTGACACAATCATGCAGCTCTCTGTATGACTAAGCATCTGCTGCTCCAACTTTCCCATCCAGGCAACACACCCTTCACTGGCAGTGTTTTCTTTCTACTGCTAATGCAGCAATGGTCGAGGTAGCAATATACCATCCCATTTGTTTTGTTACTTTATAGCCGTTCCAGACAGCAGTCCTTGGAAAACTGTGCAGTCTGTCAGGGTTTACCTTGGTTTCACAGCCAGCCAGCCAGACTGAGCACAAAGTACAGATTAAAAACATCTCACGGATTCCTAACGGCAAGGTCATACCCTTGTTCAGATCCATCAGCCAGGGACACCCTCGTCGACGGGACTCTAACACCAAGTCTGGGCTCGCCTCTGAGGTCACCACTTTTCCACAAAGCTTCTGCCTATTGCATACGATGACGCCAGGCAAGGAAGGACTGGCAGCACAGGCTCTTATGGGCATACATCGACGTGCAAGATCTAATCCAGTGTATAAAACCCAGCCCCACAGATCCATCATCTCAGCCCGCCACACTGCAACCCTCCCTTTGGCGGGATAACAAACACATTTCCATATAATGAAAATAAATATGAAATCACAAACAGATCCATGCAGTTTTCCAGCTAATTGAAGGAGCATACAAGTTGAAAATGTACAAAGCAATATGTCCTTGTCAAAACGCTGTGTCTACATTTGAATCTTGACATTATAGACATGCATTTCCTTTAAAGATGTCCAACATCTCACGGATTCCTACCGGCAAAGTCATACCCTTGTTCAGATCCATCTACCAGGGACACCCTCGTCGACGGGACTCTAACACCAAGTCTGGGCTCGCCTCTGAGGTCACCACTTTTCCACAAGGCTTCTGCCTATTGCATACGATGAAGCCAGGCAAGGACTGGCAGCACAGGCTCTTATGGATATACATCGACGTGCAAGGTCTAATCCAGTGTATAAGACCCAGCCCCACAGATCCATCATCTCAGCCCGCCACACTGCAACCCTCGCTGGCGAAGGAAGCTACCCAAGGGCCAAGGCTGAATGGAGACGAATGGAGACGAATGGGCCGTGACAGCGCAGCCAACCCCAACAAAAAACATCACTTACTGCCCGGAGGATTGCATCGGCCATGACAACATATGCCTGAGCGAGTGGAATTAACAGGGCGGCGAGCTGACAATGTGTAAGACAAGTATGTTCTGCACTTAGCTGGAGTATCACAGAAATCTGCTGCACAGGCTTTCACTGTCAAAAGTTCCCCAGGATAAAGTGGGATGTGTTCATGAAAAAATATGTTTTGTATACCGTCATAATATAAAATGTATTTATAATTTTTCAATACTGGACTGGCCAGACAGGGGACATTCAATGCAGATACATTCATTTGTTTAGCTGTTAGGTTATGGTAAGTTTAGCAAGCTGTTAAAAACTACTGTGTTGAGAATGAAAAATCATTGATCAATCTATTCTCATTGGTCATTATTTAACAGTCTGGTGATAGCACCCACCTACACAATCCTGACATGCAAACATGTTTTCATTCAAACACATAAGCACGTCAATGAACTTGGCATTCACTGAAAACACAAGCGTTCACTGGTTTACATGAAAAATGTGGAGGATAGCATTGTGAAATGTACATGTAATTGTGTGGGAAGCATTTAATAGAGCTTGATAATCCCATCTCCCTATTGAACTAATCCTGTTTACCCATGGAGATTTTACCAATAAAGGGAAAATGATGATCATCAACAGATATGGACAGAGCCCAAATTAACTTGGCAGTGAGGGTGGAGGAAAATAACTTGCTGTGCATTTTCTCATGAATACATGGAAGAATACCCAACTGAAACCTTTGGCGGGATAACAAACACATTTCCATATAATGAAAATAAACATGAAACCACAAACAGATCCATGCAGTTTTCCAGCTAATTGAAGGAGCATACAAGTTGAAAATGTACAAAGCAATATGTCCGTGTCAAAACGCTGTGTCTACATATGAATCTTGACATTAGAGACATGCATTCCCTTTAAAGATGTCCAAAAGCTTTGAAGTAGACTGTGTGACAAACACATATTATTTTTTTTGTAAACAGAGCAAAAGTCATCATTATGTACAGTGCTTTCATAACCCCTTGACCTTTTCCAAAATGTGTTGTGTCACTGCCTTAAACACAATACCGCACAATGTCAAAGTGGAATTATGTTTTCAGAAATGTTTACAAATTCACTAAAAAATATAAAGCTGAAATGTCTTGAGTCAATAAATATTCAAGCCCTTTTGGTTATGGCAAGACTAAATAACTTCAGCAGTAAAACTCTGCTTAACAAGTCAAATAATAGGTGGCATGGACTCACTGTGTGCAATAATAGTCTTTAGAATGATTTACCTCATCTCTGGGTACAAGTAAAAAGAGCAGACATTGAATATCCCTTTGAGCATGGTGAAGTTACACTATGGTGTATCAATACACCCAGTCACTACAAAGATTTACAGGCGACCTTCCAAACTCAGTTGACAGAGAGGAAGAAAACCACACAGGGATTTCACCATGATGTCAATTGTGACTTTAAAACAGTTACAGAAAACAGTAAACTGAGGAGGAATCAAAAACATTGTAGTTACTCCACAATACTAACCTAAAGGACAGAGTGGAAATAAGGTAGCCTGTACAGAATACAAATATTTCAAAACATTCATCCTGTTTGCAATAAGGTACTAAAGCAAAACTTCAGAAAAAGTGTCAAAGAAATAAATGTATGTCCTGATTACAAAGCGTTATTTTGAGGGCAAATCCAACGCAGCACGTTACTGAGTAGCAATCTTCATATTTGCAAGCATGGTGATGGCTACATCCTGCTATGGGTATGATTGTCATTGGCAAGTACTAGATAGCTTTTTTATACAAATGAATTAAATAGAGCTAAGCATAGGAAAAATCCTATAGGCTCAGTTAGCTTTCCAACATTAGGAGACCAATTCACCTTTCAGCAGGACAATAACCTAAAACAGAAGGCCTAATATACACAGGAGTTGCTTACCCAGATGACATTGAATGTTCTTAAGTGGCCTAGCCACAGTATTGACTTAAATCAGCTTGAAAATCTATGGCAAGATTTAAAAATGGCTGTCTAGCAATGGTCAACAAAAAACTTCACAGAATTTGAAGAATTTTATAGACTTACCCAGAAAGACTCACAGTTGTAATCACTGCCAATGGGATTGTTGTAAGAATTTTAAAACAATTTGCAGGATGAAATCTCTTTAGAGACTCATTTTCTAGAGTGTGCAACTGAAAAAAAGACAAGCAAGCAATACTTAGTAACAAGAATAATATGGCAACTAATATTAAGTAAAAACATAAAATAAATAATAATAATAATAAAAACATATACAGTGCCTTGCGAAAGTATTCGGCCCCCTTGAACTTTGCGACCTTTTGCCACATTTCAGGCTTCAAACATAAAGATATAAAACTGTATTTTTTGTGAAGAATCAACAACAAGTGGGACACAATCATGAAGTGGAACAACATTTATTGGATATTTCAAACTTTTTTAACAAATCAAAAACTGAAAAATTGGGCGTGCAACATTATTCAGCCCCCTTAAGTTAATACTTTGTAGCGCCACCTTTTGCTGCGATTACAGCTGTAAGTCGCTTGGGGTATGTCTCTATCAGTTTTGCACATCGAGAGACTGACATTTTTTCCCATTCCTCCTTGCAAAACAGCTCGAGCTCAGTGAGGTTGGATGGAGAGCATTTGTGAACAGCAGTTTTCAGTTCTTTCCACAGATTCTCGATTGGATTCAGGTCTGGACTTTGACTTGGCCATTCTAACACCTGGATATGTTTATTTTTGAACCATTCCATTGTAGATTTTGCTTTATGTTTTGGATCATTGTCTTGTTGGAAGACAAATCTCCGTCCCAGTCTCAGGTCTTTTGTAGACTCCATCAGGTTTTCTTCCAGAATGGTCCTGTATTTGGCTCCATCCATCTTCCCATCAATTTTAACCATCTTCCCTGTCCCTGCTGAAGAAAAGCAGGCTCAAACCATGATGCTGCCACCACCATGTTTGACAGTGGGGATGGTGGGGTCAGGGTGATGAGCTGTGTTGCTTTTATGCCAAACATAACGTTTTGCATTGTTGCCAAAAAGTTCAATTTTGGTTTCATCTGACCAGAGCACCTTCTTCCACATGTTTGGTGTGTCTCCCAGGTGGCTTGTGGCAAACTTTAAACGACACTTTTTATGGATATCTTTAAGAAATGGCTTTCTTCTTGCCACTCTTCCATAAAGGCCAGATTTGTGCAATATACGACTGATTGTTGTCCTATGGACAGAGTCTCCCACCTCAGCTGTAGATCTCTGCAGTTCATCCAGAGTGATCATGGGCCTCTTGGCTGCATCTCTGATCAGTCTTCTCCTTGTATGAGCTGAAAGTTTAGAGGGACGGCCAGGTCTTGGTTGATTTGCAGTGGTCTGATACTCCTTCCATTTCAATATTATCGCTTGCACAGTGCTCCTTGGGATGTTTAAAGCTTGGGAAATCTTTTTGTATCCAAATCCGGCTTTAAACTTCTTCACAACAGTATCTCGGACCTGCCTGGTGTGTTCCTTGTTCTTCATGATGCTCTCTGCGCTTTTGACGGACCTCTGAGACTATCACAGTGCAGGTGCATTTATACTGAGCCTTGATTACACACAGGTGGATTGTATTTATCATCATTAGTCATTTAGGTCAACATTGGATCATTCAGAGATCCTCACTGAACTTCTGGAGAGAGTTTGCTGCATTGAAAGTAAAGGGGCTGAATAATTTTGCACGCCCAATTTTTCAGTTTTTGATTTGTTAAAAAAGTTTGAAATATCCAATAAATGTCGTTCCACTTCATGATTGTGTCCCACTTGTTGTTGATTCTTCACAAAAAAAATACAGTTTTATATCTTTATGTTTGAAGCCTGAAATGTGGCAAAAGGTCGCAAAGTTCAAGGGGGCCGAATACTTTCGCAAGGCACTGTAGTTGAAGTCGGAAGTTTACATACACCTTAGCCAAATACATTTAAACTCAGTTTAACAATTCCTGACATTTAATCCTAGTAAAAATTCCCTGTCTTAGGTCAGTTAGGATCATCACTTTATTTTAAGAGTGTGAAATGTCAGAATAATAGTAGAGAATTATTTATTTCAGCTTTTATTTCTTTCATCACATTCCCAGTGGGTCAGAAGATTACATACACTCAATTAGTATTTGGTAGTATTTGGGTTAATTTTGGCCCATTCCTCCTGACAGAGCTGGTGCAACTGAGTCAGGTTTGTAGGCCTCCTTGCTCGACACGCCTTTTCAGTTCTGGCCACAAGTTGTCTATGGGATTGAGGTCAGGGCTTTGTGATGGCCACTCCAATACCTTGACTTTAATGTCCTTAAGACTTTTTGCCACAATGTTGGAAGTATGCTTGAGGTCATTGTCCATTTGTAAGACCAATTTGTAACCAAGCGTTAACTTCCTGACTGATGTCTTGAGATGTTGTTTCAATATATCCACATAATTTTCCTGCCTCATGAAGCCATCTATTTTTTGCTCCAGTCCCTCCTTGTCACGCTCGCTATCCTCAAACTCCCTGTCATAAATTGACCAAGGCGCAGCGTGCATGTAGTTCCACATCTTTTAATGAAAGTGAAACCGAAACAACCAAAAAACAAACAGGTAAACAGCAAAGAATGTGACGCAACCGAGGTGCACACAAACACACACGGAAAAATAATTACCCACAACACACAGGTGGGAAAAGGCTACCTAAGTATGGTTCTCAATCAGAGACAACGACAGACAGCAGTCTCTGATTGAGAACCATACCCGGCCAAAAACAAAGAAATACAAAAACATAGAAAAAATAACATAGAATGCCCACCCTAGTCACACCCTGGCCTAACCAAAATAGAGAATAAAAAGCCTCTCTATGTTCAGGGCGTGACAGTACCCCCACCCCCCCCAAAGGTGCGGACTCCGTCAGGAAAACCTGACACTAAAGGGGGGGGTCCGGGTGGGCCTTCTTTATGGCGGCGGCTCGGGTGCGGGCCCCAGACTGAAGACCCTCGTAGAGGGCGCCACTGGACTGAAGGGCGCCTCTGGACTGAGGGGCGCCTCTGGACTGAGGGACGCCTCTGGACTGAGGAGCTGCGATTCTGGCGGGTCCGGATTGACGGGAGGCTCTGGTGCCTCCGGACTGCCGGCCGGCTCTGGCAGCTCCGGACTGACGGGCGGCTCTGGCAGCTCGGGACAGATGGGCGGGTCTGGCAGCTCCGGACAGGATGGCGGCTCTGGCAGCTCCGGACAGGAGGTTCGGCTCTGGCAGCTCCGGACAGGAGGGCGGCTCTGGCAGCTCCGGACAGGAGTGCGGCTCTGGCAGCTCCGGACAGAAGGGAGACTTGGTTCTGGGAGCAGGCACAGGACTCACCAGGCTGGGGAGACATACAGGCGGCCTCTTCCTTGGCCGAGGCACCAGATACACAGGGCCGTGGGGGCGCATTGGCAGTCTCGACCGCATATCTGGCCCACCCCCGTTCTGGCTGGATGCCGGCTTCCACCCGGCAAATGGCAAATGCGGGACGCTGGCACCGAGCACACCGGCCTGTGAATACTCGGCCGAGACACAGTGCGCATCACCCCATAGCACGGGGCTTGACCTCTCACCTGCTCGCCCCAGTAAGCACGGCTCTTGGGCTTCAGGGACCGGGTCTTGTCCTTTATCACATCCCCGGTCCAACTCCTACTCCAGGTTGACGCACACTGCTTGGTCTTCTTGTGGTGGGTAATTTTGTCACGCTTGCTATCCTCAAACTCCCTGTCAAAAATCGAGCAAGGCGCAGCGTGCATGTAGTTCCACATCTTTTAATGAAAGTGAAACCGAAACAACCAAAAAACAGACAGGTAAACAGCAAAGAACATGACGCAACCGAGGTGCACACAAACACACACAGAAAAATAATTACCCACAAAACACAGGTGGGAAAAGGCTACCTAAGTATGGTTCTCAATCAGAGACAACGACAGACAGCTGTCCCTGATTGAGAACCATACCCGGCCAAAAACAAAGATTTACAAGAACATAGAAAAAAAGAACATAGATTGCCCACCCTAGTCACACCCTGATTTGCACTTTACAAACCAAAGTACATTATTTTCTAGGAGACAGAACGCGTCTCCTTCCTGAGCGGTATGACGGCTGCGTGATCCCATGGTGTTTATATTTGCATACTCTTGTTTGTACAAATGAACCTGGTACCTTCAGGTGTTTGGAAAGAAGCAGTGGGGCTTGTTTGGGTGGTGTTTCGGAGGATGCATGGCTCTCGGCCTTCACCTCTCCCGAGTTCGTACGGGAGTTGCAGGGATGAGACAAGACTGCAACTACTAATTGGATACCATGAAAAAGGGGTTAAATTATTTATATTTTTTTAAATGACAAAAATTCAAAATAACATGCAAAACAGACAACAACAAAAAACAATATATATATATTTTTTTGATAAACAGGTGGGGCTCAAAACAGTGCCCCACCTGCCCTGAATGACGTGTTGTCACTGTACTCATTCTTCCTAAGAAAATGTCTGGCTAGAATGTGATGGGTGCAGAGCCGCCTCTTCCTATAGGCAGACTACACACCAGTAGTGCATCACCAGTTTTCCACTTGCAATGTCAGTCACTGATAGTCACTCAATTTATTCATGCCAGCTAGATGTTTTTAGATTGCTAGGTAAGGTAGTGTAGCCAGCTATCTAAACCTTGTAGTAGGCTTAAAAATCCCCCGATTACCGACCGGGCATGCAGTGCATGTGCCCAGAGGCCCTGACCTCCAGGGGGCCAACATTGATTGTCATATGAAAATGGGAGGGGAGGATGAGGGGGACGGGTGGCCTAGACTAAATCTCGTTTAGGCCTCCCAAAAGGCTAGAGACGGCACTGGATGGGTTACATTGATTCAGCTCGACTGACTGCTATTTATTCCCTCCAATGGTTTCCAAATTAAACAAATCTTCTGGGAGAAACCATTTCAGAGTGTGTTCCTGGTCAAGCTGCCAAACTGTCTCACAATAGCCATAAAGCTGACTCATACAAACCAAAATGGCTTTCTTTCAAGATATTCACCTCATGTTGTGAGCTTTTGCATTGGACACAATGCAAGATCTCTATTGTCTGAGCCAATCAAAATCATTCCTGTCAGTTAACCTTTGTGTCTTTGTGCCTTGGATGAATTCATACTCTATTTGTTACAGCAGTGTTACTGGAGCAATCATTTGGTGTATGTTTTAACGTAAGCCTGTGCAAATTATTCTGCTTTATTGTCTAAACAATTCACAAACATTTAAGTGAAGAAAATGCCTCAATCTTAATACCTTAAAGGCACTTTTTATCTGTACAACAGAAATATATTCATTCATATTTAAGGTCTATTCCTACAGCAAACAATTGTTAGATCACGGTTGTCAGTTTTGGCCTTGTTTTGACTAAGTACAGCACTATCTCTTATTCATTGGGTGCTGACATGCTGTGAAACAAACTAACACAATTGCCTCTACATTTGATGCTATCAGCAGGTTAAGAGCAAACTCTCTCTATGCCAGAATTCTCTCCTAAAAGCTGCATGAATGGATCCTCTGGCATTTCTCCACATTTTTATCTGGGCGCTAATAAGCCACAGAGGTCGGGTGTCATACTCCTGCAGCAGGGGGACGTGGCCCTCCGGAGCCAGATACAGAGGTCATCATCCAAACAAGACATCCAGGGCATACGGGTTTTCTCAGGCTTTTTCCTGCCTCGCTTCGTTAAACACATTAAGGAGAGCTTGGAAGCAAAGGTGAGTCACAGCCTTGTTGTTTCTGGCACCAGTGGAATATGTGAACACCTCTGTATTCCTATTACCCACGTGAATCTCCATCCAACATTGTTGATGGACCATCATCCTCTTTAAGATCAGACGAACATCACGTTGGAGCTGGGATTGTCGATGGGTTTAGAAGCGCTAGACCTCAGCCAGCAAACTGTTCAATTGAGAAGTGATGCAGCGTTTTTCTGCTTCCTTCATTGTTTACACAGCCCACAAAAGCAATTTCACTGACCAGCCAGCCTTATGCTCGAGAGTGATCGCTCTTTGCTCAGGTAGGTGTTGGTGGTGGTAAACATTTGATGGGTAAACTGTTGCAACTCACTTGTTCCCTCTGCCATTGTTCCATTGTCTGTGCATGGTCTCTCTGGGATAAGGACTGGTATGGTCTTCCACTCATCATTATTGACACAGACGTTTGGATAATTGTGTCTTTACAATCACAATGTAAAAAAAATGTATTGAACCAGACTTTTCAAATTCGGCTTGTTAGAGTGATTCAAGACCCAATTAATGTGTTAAGATGAATGCTTGGCATTCGCTTCAGGAGAAAAATAAGTCTTATGATGAAGGGAAATATGATGACTGTCACGCCCTGACCTTAGAGCTTTTTATGTCTCTATTTTGGTCTGGTCAGGGTGCGATTTGCATGAGCATTCTATGTTCTTTATTTCTAGGTTTTGTGTTTCTATGTTTTGGCCGGGTATGGTTCTCAATCAGGGACTGTCTATCGTTGTCTCTGATTGGGAATAATACTTAGGCAGCCTGTTTTGCCACCTTAGGTTCTGGGATGTTGTTTTTTGTTAGCTCTGTGTAGCCTTCAGAACCTGACGTTCGTGGTTCTTTTGTTGTTTTGCTTAGTGGTCAGTTGTAATAAAAGTATAAACACTTACCACGCTGTCCACTTCTTCCGACGAGCGTTACAACGACAGAATCACTGTGTACTATTATGTTAGAATGTATGCATCCTTTGCCCACCTCTCTGTAGTAACCCAAGTAGCTGTGTCATCCGAGTCAAGGCACCCAGACAAATGTTGAACATTTGAAATACTAATTCACCTCACTGACTACACAATATAGCACAGAATTGATCTTTCAAAGAATCTTCGAGACATTTAAACTGTTTGAGCATGTTCTTTTTTTGCATGTTTGAAGAAATGAATGGCTAAGCAATTAGAGGAAGAGAAAATGAAGAACATAACAGAAACTCACCCAGTTAGGCCTAATGGCACCACTAGGGATTCTCTCTGCCCATCTGAACAGTAGAAATCACTAGAAGCATAATATCTCTCATAATGGGGTTGAATATTCCACTATTTCTTACTTGAATTAACAAAGGATACAGCAGGGGGCTGCTGCAACTTTTGTCCCTTCTGAGCGAGTGACAGAGGACATACATGTATGTGCCTGTATCATTATAGTGTTTATGCGGACTGTATATTTATTCTCCTCTTGTCAAACGTGAATAATTTGAGATATAAACAGTAAGTCTGAATAACCATAACATCAGATCTTTCTCGTTCTCTCTCTCTCTTTAATTGGTTGCACCACAACCTTCAACAAGTCTCAGTTAGAAGAAATGGTACGTTACCAAAACCCAAACTTTAGCATTTTGCCAAAATCAGACCACGTTTTATATGGCTTGTAAGGGATTAAAAACCAGTGGAATAATAACTCAGTGCAGAGAAACCTAGCATGCAGAAAGGAAGACAATATGCCACCGATCCACCACCCCACCTGCAAAAAAATCTGCAGCAAATGTTAGTCTTTCATCTATTCTAGCAGAAAGCTGGGACACATACCAATAGATGTACTCTGTCGTTTCTAAATTAAACCTGCCCAGGAATTTGAATATCAATCTCCCTGGTATTATGTATGAATTATGTACACCTTCCAACACACACACAAAGACATAGATCTAAACAAACTGTACATACTGTACGTACACATACCGTTTTTGACAATAAACTACACACAGCAGTTTTTATTAAAACAGACAGAAGAAAACAACAAATCCTATTTTTTTTGAGAAGGAGAAGGAGAACAGTTTTTATAGCTCCATGAGTTGATATCATGAGGGCATTACTTGCTTGCCAGTTAGATCCTGGTACACTAATAGGTCTTTCGTGGAATTCTATAGAAACCAACTGACAGTTACACAAACTAAGAGAAAGTACCTAAATCATTGGTGCGGGCAGTTATTTCTTTGCAAGACTACCATGACTATTTTCCAATTTAGAGATCTAAAAAGGGTCATGAGAGAACTTGGTTGAGAATAATTATCTTCAACTAACTTGCTGAGTGGTGGGAATCTAACCTCTCTATTGAATCCTCACTTCACCTCCGTCAAAACAAGATCCGCCCCCCTGACTGTTTAGAAACAGATGTAAAACAGCGAGAAATTAGACAATTATCTAAAAACTTTAAAAATCCACATGCTGGGGAGAATGCACCTTTCTGGTGCGCTTCCACCCCCCTGGATCTCATTCAGGGGTAGTGCCGTTCACTGCAATGTCAATCAAAAGAAAATAACAAGCTGCCTTGCGTACCCATCTGAGCAAATGCAAATTACCTCGATCCCATGCTTACTGACAAAATAAGTTCAAAATATGTCGGAACTTTGAAGTTGAACTCTGACGTCTCTGTCCCTTATGGTTGTGTGATTGGCAGTGAGTTGGCGGTCAGACCAGAGAATTTGCTGTAATGCTCTCTTTATAATGTAGGCTTTCGAGAGGTTTGGGTTTGGAAACAGGTGTTCTACACCAAACACATACTATTAGGGTGTCATTTATCACTTGCACAGGTGGAGTAGAATAAGAGGGCCAAACTTGGAGATGGCTGAATAGGGGACATGGGCGTTGGTGACAGGTGAACAGAGCTGGTGTGTTTTGTCGCTGGTGGCAGTGCTGTCAGGCTTTGTGACAAGCTGTCCGTGACATTGAGAGAGACAAAGCCTTCAGATCCTCCCTGCACAGCACACTTCTCTCAGCACAACGTGTTTACAGGGAAAAACTAAAATGAGCACAAACACTTTGGAAAGTTTTAATCAAATAAACAGCAAACTGAACTTGCATTTTATAAAGAAATTGCACTTTTAGAAGATTCTGCTGGGGAGGAAATGCCTTGCTTTGCATCATCAGTATAATAATAATCATCGTCACTATTGTGCAATATTGCTGTTGTTTGTCTCTCTTGAGCCACCGTAGCTTCAACACAGACATAAAACCTCATCAAAATTGTTGCAAAAAAATCTTTCATATTTTTTAAAATACATTTGCAAACATTGAAAAAAAAACCTGTATTTGCTTTGTCATTATGGGGTGATATGTGTAGATTTATGAGGAAAACATTTAATTTAATCAATTTTAGAATAAGGCTGTAACACAACAAAATGTGGAAAAAGTAAAGGGGTCTGAATACTTTCCGAACGCATTGTATCTATAATCCGTACTTCCTTGTATGTCCGTCTGGATTGTATAATGTGTGGATATCTGTATAGAAATCACCTGGACCAAACTTTCTCCCAACCGGCTGCAATCTCCAGCTATGGTACCACATAACCTACCATCATCTACCACAGCCAAGTAATAGGTGCCAGTTTTGAAAATATGTTAGATTCAGACAGTTTCTATACAGATAACCACACATTATAGAATCCGGACAGATGGACATGTAGATACGGATTATAGATACAGAGCATTCGGAAAGTATTCAGATCCCATGACTTTTTCCACATTTTGTTATGCAGCATTGAAGATCCCCAAAAACACAGTGGCCTCCACTCTATTACATGGAAGAAGTTTGGAACCACCAAAACTCTTCTTAGAGTTGACCGCTTGGCCAAACTGTGCAATCGGGGGTGAAGGGCCTTGGTCAGGGAGGTGACAAAGAAACTGATGGTCACTCTGACAGAGCTCCAGAGTTCCTCTGTGGAGATGGGGGAACCTTCCAGAAGTACAAACATCTCTGCAGCACTCCACCAATCAGGGCTTTATGGTAGAGTGGCCAGACCAAACTATTATGGACTACAAAGAGAAACCCAGTCGCGAGCTGCCCAGTGACACGAGACTACCAGATGAGCTAAATACCTTTTATGCTCGGGGTCTCACAGACCATGCCTGGTCTCCGCCAACCCCACCTACTGGAGCCAGCAACTGGTGTGTGTCGAATACGCCCGCAACACCCTTCCCTGCTCTGCCACGGGCCTATCTCTGTTTGAGTGTTCCCTGGGGTATCAGCCCCTAATCTTCCCCGAGCAGGAGGAAGAGGTCGGTGTACCTTCTGCCCAGATGTTTGTCCGCCGCTGTCATTGTACCTGGAGGAGAACCTGGTCGGCCCTCCTCAAGACCACCTCCTGGTATTGACGACAAGCATATTTTTTTATTTTTTTATTTCACCTTTATTTAACCAGGTAGGCAAGTTGAGAACAAGTTCTCATTTACAATTGCGACCTGGCCAAGATAAAGCAAAGCAGTTCGACACATACAACGACACAGAGTTACACATGGAGTAAAACAAACATACAGTCAATAATACAGTATAAACAAGTCTATTGTTGGGTATTGCCATCGGACCCTGGCTCCCCGGTCTCGTCTTGGGCAGAAGGTATGGCTGTCCACCCGGGATCTGCCCCCCCCCCCCCCCCCCCGGGTGCAATCCTGCAAACTCTACCCCCGGTTTACAGGCCTATTTCCCATCTCCAAGATTATTCGCCCCTCTGCTGTTCGTCATCTGTTGCCCCGTAGCCTTCGTGTACATCCCACCTTTCATGTGTCCAGAGATATCCTAGACAATTTACTTATGTAAATGTGATATTTCAGTTTTTTGCCTTGTCCTTAAGATGTATTGTGTGTAGATTGATAAGGGGAAAAACCGAAATAATCTGTAACATAGCAAAATGTAGAAAAAGTCACGGGGTCTGAATACTTTCTGAATCCACTGTATGCCTTCATTAACAGGATTTTTGAAAAACAAGAACCCGATTTCAAATTGTTAGCCAAGTATTGTTTGGCGTCCGCATTGAAGCCTCCTAGGGTGCCATGAGCAGATGTGTGAAGCCCTATGTAGGGCTACCTCATCCTCTGACCTCTGATGTGTATGGAGTTTTTAGATTGTAGCCAGCACTTCTCTACCATTTTACTTACCTGAGGATTGAAACAGGACAATGCTTGCTAATGTCCCATCAGTCTGTTTCTGTCTTAGTTTACCTGCACCTTATTAAAGGTTAATAACAGAGTCGTTGCTCACTGTCTGAGCTCACAAGTGATAGATTCTCTGTGCTCTCCCATGTGTTGCATTTATGAATTTCAAGTTTATATTATCCAGAGTTAATCAAGATAATTGAACGTGTTAGACTTAGTGCTGATTTAATCGGTGTAGTATATGTTTTAGGAATACAATAACTTTCCATTCCAAGGGCAGAATTAAAATGTGCAAAGAGCAAAATAGTACCGTAAAATATTTGATTTTGTTTTTCTTCACCTTTGAGTTCTCGCCAGTGTATTATTAAATCAGTCGACTTTAAATCAGTTAAATCAGATATTTGATTTTCCAATTGTATTAAAGCACATTCTGTTCTCACCAAATAACATTTACTCAAGGGAGCTCTCATAAAGCAAGCAAACGTCAATATGGCTCCACATCACTTGAAAATATTACTGCCCCTGCCCCTATTTTAATGTGTCATGTGTATTGGATGCAGGGCCCACTGCGCACATGTTTTCCTCAAGGATAAATAAGAAAACATTGATCACAAACTCAGAGATGTAATACCTTCCATAAATGTTTGTGGTAGTGATAAATTACTAATTCCTTGCACGGACTGTTTGAGAGAGTGAACAATTGGGAGCTTGGGACTATACGGTTCTATCTGCAAAAAGAGGATTCTGACATAATGGCTTTAGTGGTTTGAATGGTGTCAGCAACTTTTAGCTGGTATTTGTTTTGACTTAACTTCTTGACACAACCCATCCCGTTAGCGGGATCATTTTCGTCAGCAACCGCTGAATAGCATAGCGCCACAGTCAAATAATATTACTAAAAAATATTCATATTCATTAAATGCACAAGTGCAATATTGCAAAACACAGCTTGGCCTTTTATTAATCCACCTGTCGTTTCAGATTTTGAAATTATGCTTTACAGCGAAAGCAATCCATGCGTTTGTGTAAGTTTATCGATAGCATATCAAAACATTATGTACACTAAGCATTAAGTAGCTAGGTCACGAAAATCAGAAAAGCAATCAAATTAATTGTTTACCATTTGATGATCTTCGGATGCCTTCACACAGCTTGTCCACATGCTCTGTAGTGTCAATGTGGTCCTAAATCCAGCCGGCTGTAACCGACAAACAGCCGACCCGACCGATCTGATGCGTCCGCATGGTCCAAATACACACCATTGTCGCCTTTAGTATCACAGTGCATTGATAAATCTGGGGGGAACAAAAATCCAATTTTAGAAATCCACCCCCCCCCTTCCCCAGTGAAAGTTGCGCCCCTTGGGTTACTACACAAACCTTAGTAACCCAACTGCTGCTTCCTATCCTAGACTATGGTGACATCATCAATCAAAGCATAACCAAGACCTTACTTTGCGAATCAGATGTCATTTTTAACAATCTTTTCAGAATAATTCTTGAATGCCATTATAAGACATATCATTGCACAATGTATGCACCTCCAAACAGAAGACAACTGCTGTGGTACCAATTCATTTTAAATGTATCAACTTACATTTTCCTGTATATATTAGGGAACACCTACGTTTACAAGACTCACACTACTCCTTTCGACAACAGCAGAATGGACAAATTCCAAGGGTACATCATGAGGTTGGAGTAAGATCTTACAAATACAAAGCCCCAACTGACTGGAATAATTGACCTATAAGAATCAGTGCAACAAAAAAAAATCACACAGTGAATTTAAGAAAGCCCTTTTTCCAAATGTTAAGAACAAATTGTTTGTGCTTGCAATTAACAGAAACATCATGTAGCAGCAGTTTTTAACAGTTGTAGGCCTGTTAGTAGTTGTACAACAACTTTGTAATGCTGTTAATGTACAGTTGAGGTCAGAAGTTTACATACACTTAGGTTGGAGTCATTAAAAGGAGAAACATTCAACACCATGGGCCAGAAAAAGTTGAATACATTGGCCATGCTGTCATTCCAGCATGACTTCTGATGCATTCAAAACAACTGGAAACTCTGAACTGGGAAATCTCAGAATTCAGTGAGTTCAAGACAAAAAGGGAACTTGGAAGATACATTTTGAACATTCATTCAACTCTGAATTCCAAGTCGGGAACTCTGGCCTCTTTCTAGAGCCCCGACCTGAAGTTCACTGACGTCATGATTCCCAGTTGTCTTGAAAGTATCTTAAATCTAGAGAATACCAGACTTGGATGACAAAGTTTGATGACAAAATTAGCCCACAAGAAGGACCGCTGCGTCAACTTCCTGTTCAAGTGAGCACAGCACAACTAGGTGAGTCCAAAAATGCATTGTACTGCTATATAAATTATGTAATATGCCAGGGAGATATGTATACTGTAGCTAAGAAAGTAATACTAAGTGCATGTTGTGTTGTAAACTGGTGCCTCACCCTAATAATGTGGTCCCTTTCCCCTGCATAACTTAGCCTACTGTTCTGACTTGGTGGTGCAAATTTGGCCTATAGCCTATTTTAGAGAAATGTAATGATTGAATATTGTAAGAGCTTTCATTGTCTGCTTATATGCCCCCTTTATTTGTCCTACTGTTCTGACTTGGTGTGCAGGGAGAATACTGTAAGAACTGTCATGTTCTGAATTCTGTCGCTGTACATTTCAAAAGTGCTGAACAAATAGTTATATTGACTATATCTGTCCTAATCATTGTCTTAAAATGAAGTATTGTCTCTTATCCGATCGTCATCCCCTTATGCCATAGTATGTACATCTCAATTGTCATTGCAAGTCAGCCATATCAGCTTTTTTTTGAAAGGCAGTAGATTGAGACTGAATGAACTCATTCGCTCCCAGAGAAGGTTCCTCTGATAGACAGGTGTAGCAATGGTAAGGATTCAATCCATGGTGCTGGTAAGAAAGTCCTGCTGTTGGAACAGCTTCATGTAGGCCATAACAGTTTGTGGGCACCATTTGTCACCATTATAGTGCAACTAATGTGTTGCTTAGTGTTGTGTTGTGTAGTGACTTTGCTGGCATGCATCAACATTTATTTTTTATGCGCCAGCAACATTTACATGCTAAATTCACCACTGAGTTTAACCAGAGGTAGAAACTCTTGTATTGACGGGGATTCCTACTGCAGCACATACTGTAAAGCCTCTATCTTCCAGAGGTTTACATGTATGATCTTGACTAGGAGTGTTATGGTGACCACATTACTGCCACACTGGTGGTCACAAGTCATGAATGCAGTTAAATTCCATGTGCCAGTTTAGTCACAGTGATTAGGCTTCTTTCTCCAAGCTCTGATGCTGATGATGGTCATTAGTAGCCTACCAAACGTGCTAACTGTCTGGCACTTTATTGTCCTCCAATCACTCTGACATCAATGCAAATGTATTTGAAAATCTAATCAAATACCTCTAATCAAATCAAATGTATTGGTCACGTACACATGGTTAGCAGATGTTAATGCGAGTGTAGCGAAATGCTTGTGCTTCTAGTTCCGATAGTGCAGTAATATCTAACAAGTAATCTAACAATTCCACAACTACCTCATGCACACAAATGTAAAGGGATGCAATAAGAATAAACTCAGCAAAAAAAGAAAAAGTCCCATTTTCAGGACCCTGTCTTTCAAAGATAATTCGTAAAAATCCAAATAACTTCACAGATCTTCATAGTAAAGGGTTTAAACTGTTTCCCATACTTGTTCAATGAACCATTAACAATTAATGAACATGCACCTGTGGAACAGTCGTTAAAACACTAACAGCTTGCAGATGGTAGGCAATTAAGGTCACAGTTATGAAAACTCAGGACACTAGAGGCCTTTCTACTGACTCTGTTAAAACACCAAAAGAAAGATGCCCAGGTTCCCTGCTCACTTGCTTGAACGTGCCTTAGGCATGCTGCAAGGAGGCATGTGAACTGCATATGTGGTCAGGGCAATAAATTGCAATGTCCGTACTGTGAGATGCCTAAGACAGCGCTACAGGGAGACAGGATGGACAGCTGATCGTCCTCGCAGTGGTAGACCACGTGTAACAACACCTTGCACAGGATCGGTACATCCAAACATCACACCTGTGGGACAAGTACAGGATGGCAACAACAACAGCCCGAGTTACACCAGGAACGCACAATCCCTCCATCAGTGCTCAGACTGTCCGCAATAGGCTGAGAGAGGCTGGACTGAGGACTTGTAGGCCTGTTGTAAGGCAGGTCTTCACCAGACATCACCGGCAACAACGTCGCCTACGTGCACAAACCCACCATCGCTGGACCAGACAGGACTGGCAAAAAGTGCTCTTCACTGACGAGTCGCTGTTTTGTCTCACCAGGGTTGATGGTCGGATTCACGTTTATCGTTGAAGGAAAGAGCGTCACAATTAGGCCTGTCCTCTGGAGCGGGATCAATTTGGAGGTGGAGGGTCCGTTATGGTCTGGGGCGGTGGGTCACAGCATCATCGGATTGAACTTGTTGTCATTGTAGGCAATCTCAACGATGTGCGTTACAGGGAAGTCATCCTCCTCCCTCATGTGGTACCCTTCCTGCAGGCTAATCCTGACATGACCCTCCAGCATGACAATGCCACCAGCCATACTGCTTGTTCTGTGCGTGATTTCCTGCAAGACAGGATTGTCAGTGTTCTGCCATGGCCAGCGAAGAGCCCGGTTCTCAATCCCATTGAGCACGACTGGGACCTGTTGGATCAGAGGGTGAGCTCAGGAATGTCCCGGGAACTTGCAGGTGCCTTGGTGGAAGAGTGGGGTAACATCTCAAAGCAAGAACTGGCAAATCTGCTGCAGTCCATGAAGAGGAGATGCACTGCAGTACTTAATGCAGCTGGTGGCCACACTGACTGTTACTTTTGATTTTGATACCCCCTTTGTTCAGGGACACATTATTCCATTTATGTTAGTCACATGTTTGTGGAACTTTTTCTGTTTATGTCTCAGTTGTTGAAACTCGCTATGTTCATACAAATATTTACACATGTTAAGTTTGCTGAAAATAAACGCAGTTGACAGTGAGAGGACGTTTCTTTTTTTTCCTGAGTTCATGTACATATAAATATATGCATGAGCGATGGCCGAGAAGCATAGGCAAGATGCAATAGATGGTATAAAATGCAATATATACATATGAGATGAGCAATGTAAGATATGTAAACATTATTAAAGTGGAATTTTTAAAGTGACTAGTGATCCATTTATGTGGCCAATGTGGCCAATGATTTGAGTCTGTCTGTAAGCACCAGCCTCTCTGTGTTAGTGATGGCTGTTTAACAGTCTGATAGCCTTGAGATAGAAACTGTTTTTCAGTCTCTTTGTCCCAGCTTTGATGCACCTGTACTGACCTCGCCTTCTGGATGGTAGGGGTGTGAACCGGCAGTGGCTCGGGTGGTTGTTGTCCTTGATGATCTTTCTGGCCTTCCTGTGACATTGGGTGCTGTATTTGGCCTGACCGCACCACCGCGCTACCCTATGGGGAGCCTTGCGGTTGATGGCGGTGCAGTTGCCGTACCAGGCGGTGATACACCCAGACAGGATGCTCTCAATTGTGCATCTGTAAAAGTTTGTGTGGGTTTTAGATGACAAGCCAAATTTCTTCAGACTCCTGAGGTTGATTGAGGCTGTTGCGCCTTCTTCACCACACTGTCTGTGTCGGTGGACCATTTCAGTTTGTCCGTGATGTGTACACCGAGGAACTTTAAACTTTCCACATTCTCCACTACTGTCCCGACGATGTGGATAGGGGCGTGCTACCTATGCTGTTTCCTGAAGTCCACGATCATCTCCTTTGTTTTGTTGATGTTGAGTGAGAGGTTGTTTCCTCACCTCCTTCCTGTGGGCTGTCTTGTTGTTGTTGGTAATTAAGCCGACTACTGTTGTGTCATATGCACACTTGATGATTGAGTTGTAAGTGTGCATAGCCAAGCAGTCGTGGGTGAGCAGGGAGAACAGGAGGAGGCTGAGTATGCACTCATGTGGGGCCCGGATCAGCGAAGTGGAGATGTTGTTTCCTACCTTCACCACCTGGGGGCGGTCCATCAGAAAGTCCAGGAAACAATTGAACAGGTCGGGGTTGAGACCCAGAGACTTAAGCTTAATGATGAGCTTGGAGGGTACTACGGTGTCGAATGCTGAGCTGCAGTCAACGAACAGCATTCTTATATAAGTACAGTGGCTTGCGAAAGTATTCACCCCCCCTTGGCATTTTTCCTATTTTGTTGCCTTACAACCTGGAATTAAAATTGATTTTGGGGGGGGTTGTATCATTTGATTTACACAACATGATTTACACAACTTTGAAGATGCAAAATATGTTTTATTGTGAAACAAACAAGAAAGAAGACAAAAGAACAGAAAACTTGAGCGTGCATAACTATTCATCCCCCCCCAAAGTCAATACTTTGTAGAGCCACCTTTTGAAGCAATTATAGCTGCACGTCTCTTGGGGTATGTCTCTGTAAGCTTGGCACATTTAGCCACTGGGATTTTTGCCCATTCTTCAAGGCAAAACTGCTACAGGGTGTTTGCATATTTTTTTCTTTAAGCAATAGCTTTTTTCTGGTCACTCTTCCAAAAGCCCAGCTCTGTGGAGTGTATGGCTTGTATGGACAGATACTCCAATCTCCGCTGTGGAGCTTTGCAGCTCCTTCAGGGTTATCTTTGGTCTCTTTGTTGCCTCTTTGGTTAATGCCCTTCTTGCCTAGTCCGTGAGTCTTGGTGGGCAGCCCTCTCTAGGCAGGTTTTTTGTGGTGCCATATTCTTTCAATTTTTTAATAATGGATTTAATGGTACTCCGTGGGATGTTCAAAGTTCCTGATATGGACGTCCCGGTCGCGGCCGGCTGCGACAGAGCCTGGGCTCAAACCCAGAGTCTCTGGTGGCACCACTAGCTCTGCAATGCAGTGCCTTAGACCACTGTGCCACCCAGGAGGCCCCAGGTGGACTTTATTTAAATAATTCTATGACTTCTGAAGGTAATTGGTTGCACCAGATCTTATTTAGGGAATTCATAGCAAAGGGGGTGAATACATACGCATGCACCAATTTTCTGTTTTTAATTTTGAAACATTTTCTGAAACAAGTGATTTTTTTCATTTCACTTCACCAATTTTGACTATTTTATGTATGTCCATTACATGAATTCCAAATAAAAATCCATTTAAATTACAGGTTGTAATGCAACAAATTAGGAAAAACGTCAAGGGAGATGAATACTTTCTCAAGGCCCTGTATTCATCTTGTCCAGATGGGATAGGGCAGTGTGCAGTGTGATGGCGATTGCGTCATCTGTGGACCTGATGGAACGGTAGGCAAACTGAAGTGGGTCTCGGGTGGCAGGTAAGGTGGAGGTGATTTGATCCTTAACTAGTCTCTCAAAGCACTTCATGATGACAGAAGTGAGTGCTATGTGGCGATAGTCATTTAGTTCAGTTATATTTGCCTTCTTTGGTACAGGAACAATTGGGGCCATCTTGAAGCATGTGGGGACAGCAGTCTGGGATAGGGAGTGATTGAATATGTCTGTAAACACACCAGCCGGATGGGCTGCACATGCTCTGAGGATGCGGCATGGGATGCCATCTGGGCCAGCAGCCTTGCGAGGGTTAACACGTTTAAATGTCTTGCTCACAACGGCCATGGAGAAGAAGGGGAGGCACAGTCCTTTGTAGCAATCGGTGGCATTGTATTATCCTCAAAGCGGGCAAATAAGGTGTTTAGTTTGTCTGGAAGCAAGATGTTGGTATCTGTGACGTGGCTGGTTTTCTTTTTGTAGTCCGTAATTGCCTGTAGACCTGGCCAGATACGTCTTATGTCTGAGCCATTGACTTGTGACTCCACTTTGTCCCTATACCAACATTCTGCTTGTTTGATTTCTTTTTGGAGGGAATAACTACACTGTGTATATTCGGCTATATTCCCAGACATCTTTCCATGGTTGAATGAGGTGGTTTGCACTTTAAGATTTGTGCGAATGCCGCCATCTACCCACAGTTTCTGGATAGGGTAGGTTTTAATAGTCACAGTGGGTACAACATCTCCAATGTACTTCCTTATAAACTCACTCACTGAGTCAGTATATAAATCAATGTTATTTTCTGAGGCTTCCCAAAACATTTCCCAGTCCGAGTGATCAAAACAATCTTGAAGCATGGATTCCGATTTGTCAGACCAGCGCTGAATGGTTCTCGTCACGGGTACATCCTGTTTGAGTTTCTGCCTATTGGACGGTAGGGTCAAGACGGAGTCGAGGTCGAAGGGAGGGCGGGGGAGGGCCTTGTATGCATTGCGGAAGTTAGGGTAGCAGTGGTCCAGTGTATTGCCCGAGCGGGTGCTACAGTCAATGTGCTGGTAGAATTTAGGTAGCCTTGTTCTCAAATTAGCTTTTTAAAACCCCAGCTACAATAAATGCAGCCTCAGGACATATGGTTTCCAGTTTACGTAGAGTCCAGTGAAGTTCCTTGAGGGCTGTCGAGGTATCTGCTCGGGGGGGGGGGGTATACAGGCTGTGACTATAATCGAAGAGAATTCTTTTGGGAGATATAATGTAGTCGACATTTGATTGAGAGGCCATGAGCTCAACTTGCGCATCATTTTTATAGACTATGTGAGAAAACAGAGTGATGGCTTCTATTAAAAATAAGATGATCCCATCAGCTTTCTATAGGCTAGGCCTACTGTATTTATATCTCAACTTCCCTTATATTAAGCACATTGCAAGTCTTTTCAACGGGAGTATAGCCTAACTGTCTGGCATGAAAATGAACCATTCACTCTTTAAGTGAAATGCGGGAAAAGCTAAAGTGGCCAAATAACTTCTTAAAATTAAGCACATTAATCCATTTTACAGTGGCTGTAGAGCTTAACTGGCAAACACACGTGGCATGTGAGTTCAAGTTTGGGGAAGATCATTTTCACCATAAAAATGCACCTTTATAATAAAAGCATTACATGCATAATCGCATTTACGGTCATTTTTGATGATGGTGATTTCTAGCTAATGGAACATTTGCGCTTATAGCCTACTCCTGTCTGCGTATTGCTGCACTTATAAGGTGAAGTAGTAGCCTAATAGTTTATCAACATTTTAAGCTAAACGTTCTGATCAGTTGCTTCAGCCTCATTGCGTAAAACATGTTTTTTATGCTAGTGGTTGAATTAATTTTGGATCTATCGCATCCCACAACTGTCCACAGACTTTGTTTGGAATATTTATTTCTCGCACAGAATAGAATATGTCAACTTTTGTACTAGGGGGGATAGTAGATTGACATTGGTTTGTGCTTTTGCTGTTTGTTAGGCCTACTAATCCTGTTGTTGTTGACGAAAAGTAAATGTGGACAGTTCATCCAAAATCTTCAAAATGCGCCTCGGTGTGCAGTTGCGTCTCCGATGTGTCTGTCTTCACATGAAACGCTGCTTATATATGACAGTTAGGTTCTATATCCCTTTCAAAGCGGATTCATGTGCTGAATTTTAAGAAGTTATTTGGCCAATTGAATTGTGATAGAAACATTAAACATATAGGCCTATGGGCTAGGCTGCATGAGGTGTGTGACTATGATTCAAAAAAGTAGCACTACAAAAGGCATTTTTTCTTATACTGAGCATCATTCATGTGATAATATATAATCCACAAGCGACAGGCTAATATTGTCACCCATCACACTCTTCTTGATTTAATCGTGTCCTTACATATACTAAATAATAAATGTGTGACATTTGTTTTGATTAAGAATGGACCAATATTATGCACATGTATCGAAACAGGGGCAGCGGGAAAAAAATACTCCGAATTTGTTTGGGCATCTCAAGCTCTTTTCCTGCATTTCTACTAGGGCTGTCCCCGGTCTTTTCTTTCGACCAATCGATTGGTCGGAATTTTTAAATGTTTATTTTTCTACATATACACCCTATGTATTTTAATAAAATCAACTAGGCTATATGTACTGAACTTGTCTGATGCTTTAACAGTTGCAGAGTATTTCACATGAAGGTGACTGATTGTTAAAGTTAGGTTCCCATGGGCACAGCCTTCATGATGGACAGTAACTGATGGTAACAGATTGTGTTTTCGGGGACATATACTGTACAAAGTGGTCATGAAGGGCCCCTCTAGCTATAGTGTCTGCAGCAGGTGTGATTGATGGAGCAAACTCTGAGAGGCAGTGACAGCATCAAGTCAGGCAGTGACAGCGTCAAGTCAGGAACAAAGGTTCCCACTCAACCACCACCTGAACCAACTCAGAAAACAACACAGTGTACAGAACACTCTTTCTAGTCTGGGTACCAGTCTTTTTAGCGAACATTCCACTCCTGTCATTTGCCAAAGAGCCTGGCCTTTTGGCAATCTCAGCGTACAATATGCAGACGGATTCATAGCGCCGTTGCTGATTGGTATTTGGAAACTACATTAATATTATCCAACCTGTTGTCAAATGGCTTATAGCAAAAATTAACCTTTTTCAAACACAATTTTCTTGTTGACAGAATGTTTTACTCAATTAAAAAAAAACACATTTAAGAAAATGGCCTGTCTAAAGATGACTTGTCAACATGGACTTCTCCCCAAGCATTCTCACTACTTAGAAACGTAATCAAATCAAATACATTTTTATTGACCACGTACATATGGTTAGCAAATTTTAATGAGAGTGCAGCGAAATGCTTGTGTGTCGAGTTCCGACGGTGCAGTAATATCTAACAAGTAATCTAACATTTCCCCAGCAACTACCTAATACACACACATCGAAAGGGGTGAATGAGAATATGTACATATACGTATATGGATGAGTGATGGCAGCATAGGCAAGGTGCAATAGATGTTATAATATACAGTATATACATGATACGTGATATGAGTAATGTTAGATACAGTTGGAGTCGGACGTTTACATACACTTAGGTTGGAGTCATTAAAACTCGTTTTTCAACCACTCCACAAATGTCTAGTTTTGGCAAGTCGGTTAGGACATCTACTTCGACACAAGTAATTTTTCCAACAATTGTTTACAGACAGATTATTTCAATTATAATTCCCTGTATCACAATTCCAGTGGGTCAGAAGTTTACATACACTAAGTTGACTGTGCCTACAAACAGCTTGGAAAATTCCAGAAAAGGTCATGGCTTTAGAAGCTTCTGATAGGCTAATTGACAACATTTGAGTCAATTGGGGGTGTACCTGTGGATGTATTGCAAGGCCTACCTTCAAACTCAGTGCCTCTTTGCTTGACATCATGGGAAAATCAAAATAAATCAGCCAATACCTCAGAATTTTCTTTTAGACCTCCACAAGTCTGATTGATCCTTGGGAGCATTTTCCAAACACCTGAAGGTACCACATTCATCTGTACAAACAATAGTAGGCAAGTAAGCAAGTATGGGACCACGCAGCCGCCATTCCGCTCAGGAAGGAGACTCGTTCTGTCCACTCAGCAAGGAAGAAGCCACTGCTCCAAAACCACCAATAAAAAAAGCCAGACTATGGTTTGCATCTGCACATGGGGACAAAGATTGTACTTTTTGTAGAATTGTCCTCTGGTCTGATGAAACAAAAATAGAACTGTTTGGCCATAATGACCAATTTTTATGTTTGGAGGAAAAAGGGGAAAAGGGGGAGGCTTGCAAGCCGAAGAACACCATCCCAACCATGAAGCACGGGGGTGACAACAACATGTTGTGGGGGTGCTTTGCTGCCGTAGGGACCGGTGCACTTCACAAAATAGATTGCATCATGAGGTAGGAAAATTACGTGGATACATTGAATCATCATCTCAAGACATCAGTCAGGAAGTTCAAGCTTGGTCGCAAATGGGTCTTCCAAATGGACAATGACCCCAAGCATTCTTCCAAAGTTGTGGCAAAATGGCTTAAGGACATTAAAGTCAAGGTATCGGAATGGCCATCACAAAGCCCTGACCTCAATCCTATTTGGAAGCATTGAGAACCATAGGTCGGGATTTTGGCCTGGTTACATGTACATTGAACAACACAGCAGGTTTTCGTAATGTTTTGTTATTCTTGTATAACCAAATAAATTGTTCCTCCTCTCTTATTAAGAGATGGAGTCCAGACAGGCTACTTTAGGAAACGTTCTGAATGGACATACAGAGAATTAGTGAATTCACACACACCCTAAAAGGACCCATCAATCAAGCCTCCACTGCTCCTCAGACACACACTAATAATGTATATTTTCTTAAAAACATATTCAAAACTGAAGTCCTACTGAAGCTATACAATTACTTATTCTATGCATGAAGATTTCAACATCATGTCTAGACGATGAAAGGCTTCACTGATCACTCATGCTTGGCTGCCAAACGTATAGGTGTACCGATAGGCCTAATATTGAAACAGTCATTATCGTAACAATCTACTTTCGAAGACTCCCCATCCTGCTGATGTGAGCTGCTGAACAGCGCACTTGCACTTGATATGCACTTAATGATAAGAAAGTGAACCTGCCATTTCCAAAAAGGAGCTCAGTGGGGAATTGTGGATTCCCTGCTTTTCGATCATTAGCTTACTTCAACAGCCAGGGTTTCAGTAAATAGGCCTAAGCACTACACTTTTTTATTGCACATTTAATTCAACTGACACATTTGGCGATGTTCAACTTCAATTTATTGGCACAAAACATGCGTCAGACAATTATTATAATTTTTTGTCTCTGGCTTGCATAGCACAGTTAGTGGTTGCCACAAATTGGATGGCCAGTACTTCTCTGGTGTGATGTGATCACATTGGCTGGGGGTAAAATGCAGGAAACAGGAAACTTCTGTTCTCCCCGCACCCAATGTTCATAATAACAATAACATGTACTATGCCAGAATGCCCAATGTTAGAATGTTTCCAATTAAATGTATGAGTTAAGTTAGGAAAACATTCTATCAGTCTAATTTGCATAAACATTGTGATTGGATGATAGCTTTGAATGTTATCAAATCCTCTGATCCCCTCATGTTCAGTAATGATATAATGTTCATATTTGAATATTGCTGAAAGGCCAGTCTCTTTGGCAAATGACTGGAGTGGAATGTTATTACGCAACAGGACAGTTAACACGCGCTGCCTGCTAATTATCTATGGGCTATGTTTCAACTTGTCAATTTCAAATACGTTTCTAACAAGTTGCATTTTCTAACAACAGTTTGAATTGAGGTGTGTTCCGCCTCCTCATTAATTCACATATAAGTAGTCAATTTCAGTGTTGCGGAGAATTTATGTTTCAGGCTTCTTCTGAGCCCATAAACTTCTCTCTTCAAGGAGAACCCACCACATCACTCATGTTTGCGCACATCAAGTATGCATACACTTGTGCAGTCTTGCAAGAATTGGAAAATGTTCTTGCTGGTGCTCGCTTTGCCTTCCTTGTTCCTATCAAAGTAAGTTCCTTATTTTCTTTATATCGTGTTGTCGTTTCTACTGTAGGCACCTACAGTATGTACAGTGGGGAGAACAAGTATTTGATACACTGCCGATTTTGCAGGTTTTCCTTCTTACAAAGCATGTTGAGGTCTGTATTTTTTATCATAGGTACACTTCAACTGTGAGAGACGGAATCTAAAACAACTATCCAAAAAATCACCTTGTATGATTTTTAAGGAATTACAGTGCCTTGCGAAAGTATTCGACCCCCTTGAACTTTTCAACCTTTTTCCACATTTCAGGCTTCAAACATAAAGATATAAAACTGTATTTTTTGTGAAGAATCAACAACAAGTGGGACACAATCATGAAGTGGAACAACATTTATTGGATATTTCAAACTTTTTTAACAAATCAAAAACTGAAAAATTGGGTGTGCAAAATTATTCAGCCCCTTTACTTTCAGTGCAGCAAACTCTCTCCAGAAGTTCAGTGAGGATCTCTGAATGATCCAATGTTGACCTAAATGACTAATGATGATAAATACAATCCACCTGTGTGTAATCAAGTCTCCGTATAAATGCACCTGCACTGTGATAGTCTCAGAGGTCCGTTAAAAGCGCAGAGAGCATCATGAAGAACAAGGAACACACCAGGCAGGTCCGAGATACTGTTGTGAAGAAGTTTAAAGCCGGATTTGGATACAAAAAGATTTCCCAAGCTTTAAACATCCCAAGGAGCACTGTGCAAGCGATAATATTGAAATGGAAGGAGTATCAGACCACTGCAAATCTACCAAGACCTGGCCGTCCCTCTAAACTTTCAGCTCATACAAGGAGAAGACTGATCAGAGATGCAGCCAAGAGGCCCATGATCACTCTGGATGAACTGCAGAGATCTACAGCTGAGGTGCGAGACTCTGTCCATAGGACAACAATCAGTCGTATATAGGACAAATCTGGCCTTTATGGAAGAGTGGCAAGAAGAAAGCCATTTCTTAAAGATATCCATAAACAGTGTCGTTTAAAGTTTGCCACAAGCCACCTGGGAGACACACCAAACATGTGGAAGAAGGTGCTCTGGTCAGATGAAACCAAAATTGAACTTTTTGGCAACAATGCAAAACGTTATGTTTGGCGTAAAAGCAACACAGCTCATCACCCTGAACACACCATCCCCACTGTCAAACATGGTGGTGGCAGCATCATGGTTTGGGCCTGCTTTTCTTCAGCAGGGACAGGGAAGATGGTTACAATTGATGGGAAGATGGATGGAGCCAAATACAGGACCATTCTGGAAGAAAACCTGATGGAGTCTGCAAAAGAACTGAGACTGGGACGGAGATTTGTCTTCCAACAAGACAATGATCCAAAACATAAAGCAAAATCTACAATGGAATGTGCAAAACTGATAGAGTCATACCCAAAGCGACTTACAGCTGTAATTGCAGCAAAAGGTGGCTCTACAAAGTATTAACTTAAGGGGGCTGAATAATTTTGCACGCCCAATTTTTCAGTTTTTGATTTGTTAAAAAAGTTTGAAATAACCAATAAATGTCGTTCCACTTCATGATTGTGTCCCACTTGTTGTTGATTCTTCACAAAAAAATACAGTTTTATATCTTTATGTTTGAAACCTGAAATGTGGCAAAAGGTCGCAAAGTTCAAGGGGGCCGAATACTTTCGCAAGGCACTGTAATTAGCATTTTATTGCATGACATAGGTATTTGATACATCAGAAAAGCAGAACTTAATATTTGGTACAGAAATCTTTGTTTGCAATTACAGAGATCATACGTTTCCTGTAGTTCTTGACCAGGTTTGCACACACTGCAGCAGGGATTTTGGCCCACTCCTCCATACAGACCTCCAGATCCTTCAGGATTCAGGGCTGTCGCTGGGCAATACGGACTTTCAGCTCCCTCCAACGATTTTCTATTGGGTTCAGGTCTGGAGACTGGCTAGGCCACTCCAGGACCTTGAGATGCTTCTTATGGAGCCACTCCTTAGTTGCCCTGGCTGTGTTTCGGGTTGTTGTCATGCTGGAAGACCCAGCCACGACACATCTTCAATGCTCTTACTGAGGGAAGGATTTTGTTGGCCAAGATCTTGCGATACATGGCCCCATCCGTCCTCCCCTCCATACAGTGCAGTCGTCCTGTCCCCTTTGCAGAAAAGCATCCCCAAATAATTATGTTTCCACCTCCATGCTTCACAGTTGGGATGGTGTTCTCGCGGTTGTACTCATCCTTCTTCTTCCTCCTAACACGGCGAGTGGAGTTTAGACCAAAAGGCTCTATTTTTGTCTCATCAGACCACATGACCTTCTCCCATTTCTCTTCTGGATCATCCAGATGGTCACTGGCAAACTTCAGACGTGCCTGGACATGTGCTGGCTTGAGCAGGGGGACCTTGCGTGCGCTACAGGATTTTAATCCATGACGGCGTAGTGTGTTACTAATGGTTTTCTTTGAGACTGTGGTCCCAGCTCTCTTCAGGTCATTGACCAGGTCCTGCCGTGTAGTTCTGTGCTGATCCCTCACCTTCCTCATGATCATTGATGCCCACGAGGTGAGATCTTGCATGGGGCCCCAGACCGAGGGTGATTGACCATCATCTTGAACCTCTTCCATTTTCTAATAATTGCGCCAACAGTTGTTGCCTTCTCACCAAGCTGCTTGCCTGTTGTCCTGTAGCCCAACCCAGCCTTGTGCAGGTCTACAATTTTATCCCTGATGTCCTTACACAGCCTTCTGGCCTTGGCCTTTGTGGAGAGGTTAGAGTCTGTTTGATGGGGTGTGTGGACAGGTGTCTTTTATACAGGTAACAAGTTCAAACAGGTGCAGTTAAGGTAATGAGTGGAGAACAGGAGGGCTTCTTAAAGAAGAACTAACAGGTCTGTGAGAGCCGGAATTCTTACTGGTTGGTAGGTGATCAAATACTTATGTCATGAAATAAAATGCAAATTAATTACTTAAAAATCATACAATGTGATATTCTGGATTCCGTCTCTCACAGTTGAAGTGTACCTATGATAAAAATGACAGACCTCTACATGCTTTGTAAGTAGGAAAACCTGCAAAATCGGCAGCGTATCAAATACTTGTTCTCCCCACTGTATGTGTATATGTATGGAGCATAATGTATTTACAGTTTTTTTCACGTTTTCAACTACTGGTGACAAATAATGAATTCCGATTATTGCTCGGCCTCCGACCGCAAGGCACTACAGAGGGTAGTGCGTACGGCCCAGTACATCACTGGGGCTAAGCTGCCTGCCATCCAGGACCTCTACTCCAGGCGGTGTCAGAGGAAGGCCCTACAAATTGTAAAAGACCCCAGCCACCCCAGTCATAAACTGTTCTCTCTACTACTGCACGGCAAGCGGTACCGGAGTGCCAAGTCTAGGACAAAAAGACTTCTCAACAGTTTTTACCCCCAAGCCAAAAGACTCCTGAACAGACAATCAAATGGCTACCCGGACTATTTGCATTGTGTGCCCCCCAACCCCTCTTTTACGCTGCTGCTACTCTCTGTTTATCATATATGCATAGTCACTTTAACTATACATTCATGTACATACTACCTCAATTAGCCCGACCAGCCAGTGCTCCCGCACAGTGGCTAACCGTGCTATCTGCATTGTGTCCCGTCACCCACCACCCGCCAACCCCTCTTTTACGCTACTGCTACTCTCTGTTTATCACATATGCATAGTCACTTTAACCATATCTACATGTACATACTACCTCAATCAGCCCGACTAACCAGTGCATGTATGTAGCCTCGCTACTGTTATAGCCTCGCCACTGTATATAGCCTCGCTACTGTTATTATTCACTGTCTTTTTACTGTTGTTTTTATTTCTTTACTTACCTATTGTTCACCTAATACCTTTTTTACACTGTTGGTTAGAGCCTTTAAGTAAGCATTTCACTGTAAGGTCTACCTACACCTGTTGTATTTGGCGCAGGTGACAAATACATTTTGATTTGATGAATTGTAATGGACGCCTATGATGTTTGTAAAATTCTTTTTTGAAGGTTGTATTGATTATAATAAGCTAAGCTATTTGCCAGCTATGTGTGGCGCCATGTTTGTTGACATTATACAATGCATTCTGGGTGTCACGTAATCTGCCAGACCAAATATGTTATAATGAGGTGAAGGAATGGTTCACTCATCTTTCGGGTAAACTTCCGGAAGTGAGTGAAGGGAAGTGGATGATCTAGATGACACACCCCCTTCAAAATGCATACTATAAACAGATCAAACTCATCTTGTCTCCTCTTATTATCTTTGGTTGATGCGAGAAAAAATAGAAGCATCGCTGCGTGCAGAAACTGTCCATCGTCCTATTACTTTCAATTTCTGCTAAGGGTTTTTTTCTCAATTATTTTGATCACCGGCGAGCTCAACCATGATGTCATTAATTATAAATAGTAATTGCTATTAGCTAATTCATATTGTAGTTTCTGTCAGGCGAGAGTTGACTGCTTGTGTTATGTCAATCTTTCCTCAGTTAGCGCTATGACAAAAGCGCTACATTTTTCCAGTTTGGATTATTGTGTTATGCTGTAGCTACTTCTGTGAATGTCTGAACATTGCATACAAAAATAAACTACTCACATTCTGGACATAACTTTGTAAGAACTGTGTTTGTGCAAAATGTTACTGGAAAAACTATGGCCAGCTCAAATGCTGATTGTTGCATCATTCGAAACTGGATGTTCTAAATACACGTTCCAATCACACTGGTTTGATCATACCCTACAGGGACCACTGTCTGTTGGTATGTGTGAAAAGGTTAAGGAGACAAACTGGATTTGAATTGTGTTTGGTTGTCATAACAACTAATTGTCATTTGAAGGAGATATTTTCTGCTTGAAAAGTTCCAGAGCCATGTATTTAGAGATTTGGGCCAAAGAGGTCAATGGAAATGCCATGGAAATGTGTGAGGGAAAGTTGGCAAATTTGAATATCCCTTTGTGCATGGTAAAGTTAGCAATTACACTTTGGATGGTGTATCAATACACCCAGTCACTACAAAGTTATAGGCGTACTTCCTAACTCAGTTGACAGAGAGGAAGGAAACAGCTTAGGGATTTCACCATGAGGCCAATGGTGACTTTAAAACAGTTACAGAGTTGAATGTCTATGATTGGAGGAGACTGAGGATGGATCAACAACATTGCAGTTACTCCACAACACTAACTTAATTGACAGAGTGAAAAGAAAGAAGTCTGTACAGAATAAACATATTCCAAAACATGCATCCTGTTTGGATAAACGGAATGGAGCTAGGCACAGGCAAAATCCTACAGTAAAACCTGGTTCAGTCTGCTTTACACCAAACACTGGGACATTAATTCACTTTTCAGCAGGACAATAACCTAAAACACAAGGCCAAATCTACACTGAAGTTGCTTACCAAATAAGACAGTGAGTGTTGCTGAGTTACAGTTTTAACTTAAATTTACTTGAAAATCTGTGGCAAGACCTCTAAATGGTTGTGTAGCAATGATCAACAAACAATTTGACAGAGATTGAAGCATTTTGAAAATAATAACAGGCAAATGTTGTACAATCTTCAGTAGGTGTGGGAAGCTCTTAGAGAAACAGAAAGACTCACAGCTGTAATCGCTGCCAAAGGCGCTTCTACAAAGTATTGACTCAGGGATGTACATCATTTATGTAAATTTGATATTTCTGTATTTCATTTATATTTGATGACATTTCTAAAAACATGCTTTCAGTTTGTCATTAAGGGGTATTGTATGTAGATGGGTGAGAAAAAATACATATTTAATCAATTTTGAATTCAGGTTGTAACACCACATTTTGAAGTTACTGTAACTATAGATGTCGTATGTAATCCTAGAAAGCGTGCATGTTCAACATAGCATGCAAAGGTCACAGGTCTGTGGAAATGTTCACAATTGCCATAATAATCTGTGCAGAATCTCGGACAGCATTGAGCACTTGCAATATGTACGTAATGCAATCCTACCGGCAATCCAGGTCATTTGGTTGTGCTATTAGATGAAGCACAGTCATAACACATTAGGTTGTTGCATAAATACAAAAGGTCTGATATTGTATTCCCATTTGAACTTTGTTGTGCTTTAAAATGGTTGAAAGTTAACACATTTAGACGACGACTAAACTGAAAATCTGACATTGGTTTTCCATTGGAAATGTGTTGTGCTTTTAGGTGTTTGAACGCGTAGTGATAACACATTAGGAATTCAACAAACCTCTGGTTGTCTTTTTGAGTGGGTGAAAAAGGTTGAAATCTCATCTCAACCAAAGATTACCCACATTTCCACATTGAAATGATGTGCTGTGCCCAGTGGGTTGCCTCTTCAATTTGCTATTAACTGCCAAAGTTTAGAGGTAAATGCACTATGTGTATTTACCTAACTGATGACTTGACTGATGAACATACGTCTCTGGTTTATCCTGTGAGATAAACAGGATCCAAAGTGAATAAACCTAAGCTTTGTTTTGGAAGAGACGGATGACTTAACAAACAGGCAGCTGCATTTTACAATGAAGGATGGCCCTTGTGCAACAGTGAATTGATTGTTGTCTGGAGCTTTGTTTCATTTCCTTTGGATTGAATTGGCTCTCACTGTGTATCCCTGAAATCAGACTGGAAACATTATAGGTCCTTTGGAAAAGAATGGTTCCTCAGGCTGCTCCTCCATCCTAGGACGTTTTGGGTTTGGTCTAAGGATCCGCGTGATTAGGCGCGGGGAAGCGATGTGGTTTTGACGGATTGATTCAATTATCTTCTTTGCATTTGATTAAATAATAATTAAATGGAGGGCTAGCACAAGTAGGGCAATCGGTGTGCCAACTGTCTCTTTCACCCCTCTTAAAAGGGTTGTTCACCCAAATTGAATAATTACAAATAGGTTTCCTTACTCTGTAAGAAGTCTAAGGACGAGGTATGACAGCAATCCATCCTTTGGTTTCCACATGCTAACGTTTTATCATTTGTAGCACAAATCCCATGTTCAAATTATGTAAAAAATAATCTATAAGTGACTCTGTTGAGCTTCACAATCAATTTTAGATACTTTTGGATGATTTGGAAATTCTGTGTGAAAAATGCTACTTTCGGGCCTATGACTTGAATGGGATTTGTGCCACAGATGCTTAAACGTTAACATGTGGAAACGTTGAAAGTGAAACTAAACCAAATCAAGGATTGCTGTCATACCTTGGCAATAGACTGGGTAAGGAAACAAATGTGTAATGCTGTAATTTTGGTGAACTATCCCTTTAAATTTCAGCAAGCCACTACAGACCACAGAGACGTACACACACACGCACACGCACACACACACACACACACACACACACACACTGATGGGACAGAGCAAATCCAGCAGTAACAAAGAAGTACAGACATAGCATTTACAGTCCTATAGCTCAGAGACAGTATAGTAATACTTGTGTGTATCCCTACCAAATGGGTATAACATAGGCCACATTGCATGATAATTGAGGTTCAGGGTGATGTTTATCTGTCTGCATCATTTACATTGGTATTCCAGGGCTCACAGCCTTCATGTCATTTTCTGGTGAGTTTTTCTCTTGATTGTTATGCCGACTGACAAAATAAGTGCCGGTAAGAACTAAGAAGGTTATTTAGAAGCTAATTTATATGCCACTCTAATTCCAAGCTTGCTGCGCAAACCTTACAGTATTTATCAATCCTTGAATTAAACACTGATTTGCCCATAATTTCTCCAAGTAGCTGGTGTTTCATTATTGTCTGTGTGTGTGTTATGCAGTCAGTCTATTGGCATGTCTAGCCTCATAATGGAGCTCTCTCTCTCTCTCCCAGGGGGGTAACAGCACAGGATCCTCTGCATTCCGAGAAATGTAGGACAAAGTGGAAGACCGAGGGGATCCACTGCAATAGGTTGCACTCCAAGGCACTCTCATATTGGAATTGAACATACTTGTTTATCTTGTTGTTGTTGTTGACAAACTGGTCTAGCCTAGGGTTTCTGTGTCTTAACCAGCAATTCACAATATAATTCATTGTCTAAAAAAATTATGATTGTCTAAAGAAATAATAAGAAATAAGAATCAGTTGTGAGGCAGCAAATGAAAATGGTTCAGGGACAATCATATTATATGGGCTTAAATGAGATGAAATATGGAAAATTATCCCAAAACCACATAATCTCCACTATAACATATACAGTTGAAGTTGGAAGTGTAAAAACACTTAGGTTGGAGTCATTAAAACTCGTTCTTCAACCACTCCACAAATGTCTTGTTAACAAACTATATTTTGGCAAGTTGGTTAGGACATCTACTTTGTGCGTGACACAAGTAATTTTTCCAGCAATTGTTTACAGACAGTTTATTTCACTTATAATTCACTGTATCACAATTCAGAAATATAACTATTTGGCCATAATGACCACCATCATAATTCCCTCAACTTATTGTGGGAAGCTTGTGGAAGGTTACCCAACATGTTTGGCCAACATTAAACAATTTTAAGGCAATGCTACCAAATACTATTTGAGTATATGTAAACTTCTGACCCACTAGGAATGTGACGAAAGAAATAAAAGCCCAAATAAATCATTCTCTCCACTTTTATTCTGACATTTCACATTATTAAAGTTAAGTGGTGATCCTAACTGACCCAAGACAGGGAATATAAGAACTAGGACTAAATATCAGGATTTGTGAAAAACTGAGTTGAAATGTAGTTGGCTAAGGTGTATGTAAACTTCTGACTTTAACTGTATGTCTTTCTCTTTTCTTGACTTGTACTGATCTTCACAGCACATTGGTTTGGTCTTAACACTGAGAAGCTTCAATTGCTTTCAATTAAGTACTGCAGTGTGTAGGCTGTAGCCCTGGGCCCCAGATGATGGATTGATTCAGCAGAAACTTTTTGTCGTAACAAAAGAAAATGGCACATACTGTAACTAGCAGGAAAGGAGGTATTATATAATGGAGGCCAAAAGTTAAAATGTCTACAGCTTGAGGTTATACCTACATTATGTAAGTGATGTGAGCTATGCAAAACAATGGATATTTATACGTAATCCCCACTAGTTGCAAATGAATGTGATTAGAGAGCATTGTTATCGACTAGCACATCATCAAGGTCACCCAAGACAATTAGGCTAATTATAATGAATAAATTATGAACTGAAAGTAAGCATTTTGCCCAGAGTAAGAATAGGATCAAATAACTTCAGAAGCTTCATTTCCAAGGCTATGTTTTTCATGTGTGTCAATTTGTTTTGCCCTCCCCTTCTTTTTGACCTCCATTTATCTTTGAGGAAGGCGATCTGCATCCATTCTACATGACTGGAGGGAGGTGGCTGATGTCCTTTGTTAAACGTCCTAAAAACAGCAGCAAAATCAAATTCAGGCCAAGATAGACGACTTTCACAAAGTCCACATCTCCTCTTAAAAAAAAAAAGGTGAAAAGTGACGTAGGGTTTTCTCAGATAAGCAAAGACTCATCAACTTCATATCTAGCAAAAAAGGGATGCTATATGGGTGGTACAGGACCCCACATATTGCTCAAACCATTCAACGAAACTGCACAGCACATGGTCAATAATTATGATTAAGATCTCAGAAAACTGAGCCATGGGATGTTTGGCTCTGGCCCTCACATTCTTTTCATCTTCTTAAAAATCCACTACAGATAGTTAAGTGGAGGACCAATTAGAGCCTATCCAGGGTTCCTTTTGATCCTTCTAAGTGAGATTTAATGCAGCTCTATGCTCTTTACTTTGGCTGTTCTTACAGATCACTGATGGGGATCTTGCCTTAAGGGCATGTCGTAAAGCACCTGAGGAGGCTCTGTGCATGGTACATACGTATGAGTAATGGCTACTGCTACGGCCTTGCTGACGAGTATCATTTTGAACGGTGATGCCTGATTCCCATCATTTCAAGTGCTTCACGCCTCATAAATAAATAGGTGCTTGTGTCTTGGCAGTAATAATGGGGAGCAGCTGAGATATGATTGGACTCAGTAATGACTGTTCTTTACCTCTGGGGAATAGAAGGAGGAGAAAGGCACCAAGCAGGCACAAAACAACTACCAACCCTAACATGTGAAGTGTGGTTTTGTTGATTCCGGTAGCTTTTGGTTGAAAATGAATATGAGGTACATAAGTTATTAGCATACAAGCACATACACCTTGACAACACAATATGTTACTGCTACAAGAAAGCATACATCGTGACATGAAAAAAACTGTACTTTTGGTTATGTTATCCCCTTTCATGATCCTGTAATGAGCCTGCAACTAGACTAATTTGGTCTTGTATCCTGCCCCTTTGTCATTTGTTGATTTGAGGAGAATGGAATAATTTTGTCATACAGCAGATGTTGCCTTTGAATAGAAATCCAGAGCTTGGCTGAAGCTTTAGCCAAAGGTAACACTTCATGTGATGCATGCCATTATCTTCAGAGACAGTTGGCCACAGAAATAGAAGACTAATAGCTATTATAACTTCTCAGAATGAGATCCAAATGAGGAAGCAAAGGGTCATGTGTCTGCAATAGGAGTACTGAATACCTAATCCCACAGCCACAGACCCACCTTCCTTAGTCATATCTGTCAAAACAGACCACATACTCCCCTTCATGTGTAGTAGATTGGTTCCCCCCATCCACTAACTGAAGTCCTGAAAAGCTTGTGTGAACAGATTGTGTTTAATGTGCACATGAAATGTAGTAACAAAATACTATCATTGATCAAACATAATTGCATTCTGGTGGAGTTAAAAATGTTGTACCTGATTTCAAGGCGACAGTGCACTCATTTCATTTGTCGGCATCCATTTTTTTTGTCTTTTCACCGCCACCTCTGCAGCAGACTATACCGGGCAGAAGTTCATTTCACGAAGCTCGCGCAACCACACACCATTCACATTTTAAGCATGATCTACTTCTTATTTTGAAACAAAATCTCAAAGAAGAGATAATCCCTCTTTCTCTGCTGTCTCATCCTTTCTCTGATTAATGCATAGGTAATACGTCAATGCTCAGTGTGGGAAACCACATAACAGTGCTTCAATATTTAGCCAGAAACATTTCCAGGGACTACTTTAATTGTTAAGAGGTTATAAAAGGTCTGTTGCTTTCAGATACAGTGCAGACCTGCTTAAAATGAACATTTAATTATTTGGTGAAAATGCAAAATAATATAATATTTATCCAACCCTGAAAACTGTTGTTGCTTCCCTAACAGTGTCAGAGAATATAGCGCAAACACTTGCACTGTCATGCTGCGTGCCTGTTGCTAGGAGATGCTCAAATCCCTTGGGAGACACCACGCACTCACAAAGTAGGAAACAGGGACTTTATAAACTGTAACTTGGACTTCAGTTTGGGCCCTGTGCTTGCTGAGGTGCCAATAAGTGTAATATAAAAGGAAGTTAAAGAAATGTGGCCTCTAAAACGTATAGTTAGACTACAGAATATTGTTTTGCTGAACTGTTGGAACCATGTTGTCAGTGTTCACCTTTTAGAGCCAGTCTTAATAACTGATTGATGAATGATTCCATTCACAAGCCCACTCTTTCCAAAGAGCCCCTTTACCGCCATGTTTTTTGTACTTTGTCAGGTATCCAAAGGTTCTTGAGGTTTAGAGGCTGCAGTTGATGGAATGGAAGAACAAAGCTCTCTCTCGCTGCATTGTGTTTGTCGACTCAGCAGATGGCAGGGGTATAGCCATGTAAACAACATTCTGTCTGGGCCAACAACACTCCCTCAGAAAAGCTGAAACGGACGCTTTTGACGCCCATGTGCTGCCCCCAGAATAAATGAACGTTTCCCAATGTCCTCAAATCTCAGACAGGTTTTAAAATCAACTCTGAAAAGGTTAGAATGAATATAATGTCAGACAAAGTACCACTACAACATTTCTTTTTAAATACTTATTTTCTAATGTTTCTTTCCAAATAGTGGTGTCATTTGGATTCAAACTCCCTTGACATAGGATTATAGCTAACACATACTTTACACAGCTATGCACATACATATTTTTCAGAGATCAGTGACCTGGGAAATGACAAGTATCACTAAATAGTATAGATACCACAACACGTTTGCATATATCTTTAGTCAGGGGGAGAAAAGTCAAGATGTATGGTTTTGCGTCCACCACAACATCATCAATCATTGTGTCAGTATTCCTACATGTGTGTTTAAATGCAGGTAATATCAGGGTCTTTGCCACAGTGATAGATTGAAGCTACTGGACCTTTTTAGTGAGGAACAGAATATTGTGTCTTGGGGGTGAAATGAGTCAGGTGGGATTGGAAACTTGATCAAGCTACAAAATCAGCCCAGAACTAGAAGTCAGAAGTCAAAGGTACCATCAGGGCACAGATCTATATAAAATGAGTGTTCAAGGATGTGACTGGAGACGATGTTGGTGAGTTCTTAAAAAATGACATTCGTACAATTGGCCATGATATTTAGCAAGATCATCAAAACATCCAATGTTAAAAATAACTTATTGGAATTTTCTTCTAGCATATTTATTTGTGTTCCATAACAAACTTTTTTTTTTTTAATCCATGGTCTGTGATGTATTGTGGTGGTACACTGACAGCACTAACAGCACTTAACTGAGAACGCTTGGCTGCGCTTTGGCTGGTCCAGCTTTGTCGTCCCCTGAGATAGTGGGGAAGGGCGACAGAGACATGAGGAAGGAAACAGGCAGTAGACAGCGACTGTTCCTCGACGGATGACTATACTACTTCAACAGAAGCATCCTCCGGAGACCTCTTTATACTGATTGTACTCAATGTTCTGGATATCTAGCTTTTTAACAATGACAAGTCAGCAAAACTAAACCCTCCTATCTGCAGTGTACAATACACACATTTTAGTGTATGCCACACCTTTAGAAGGTCCTTTTGGACCTATACAGACATATGTTTATTTAGTTTACATAATTCAAAAATTACATGTGAAATACATCAGGGTTATTGCAACTTTTTAATGGGTTATCGAGTTAATGTTCAGTTAATTTGTTGAGCTGTATCTAAGGATATTTTCTTTACATATGTAATTGTATTAGAATTTGTGTGATGAGATTGAGGGAACTACATACATATTTATGTTGTATTGGATTACGCTATTGACTGCAAGTACCAGAATGCCTTGCGACAGGAAGCAGAAAAAAGGAGAACGCGCCAGTTATGTACAAGTGATTATTCTGACTTTGAATCTAAAGTTGTTAAATGTAACGTGAACAAGTATTATTACTAAAAGAAGCTCGTACTCCACAACCCGACGTCCCGAGTCATTACTTTGACGATAGTTATTCAATATTTTTGGTGCCGAAAGATCATTAGGGATGAAGTGGCTGAAATGGCTGAGGAGGAACGTCGGCATGAAGCAGAAAGAATGAGACGAAAGCGGGGCATCATTCGAGGTGCCACAACACAGATTTTGAATCAGATTGACGTGGAAATAACCCAGTCAAATCCAGATACCGATCACTTGAGTACATTGTTGGAATTGCTGTCAGCTAAGGAGGACAGTTTGCTTGATCTTGATCGTGGAATTGAACAGTTAACGCCGTTGGACGGATTGGAGGCGGAGATTGCATGCACAGAGGATTACAAAGAGAGCGTTATCATGCTGAAGAGCCGTGCACAACGAGTGATAAAGAAAAAAACAGGACCTCAATCCACTACCAGCACGTGTGAATGATGCTAACTCAAATAGATCACAGTGACAATCAGTAAGGCTACCAAAGTTGATTATTGAAAAATTATATGGAGATCTCAGTATATGGAAGGAGTTGGAGCCAGTATGAGACTGCTGTTCACAACAATGATTTACTGTGTCATAAAGAGAAGTTTACCTATCTGAAAACGTATCTCAATGGGCCAGCTGCAAAGGCAGTAGCAGGACTGATGTTAACAAACACTAACTATGATGATGCAATTGCTCTGCTCAAGAGCATATTTGGAAGGAAAAATCTTGTGATTAGTGCTCACATGTCAAAGCTGCTGAATCTCACTCCTGTGAAGAAATCCTGTGACCTAAATGCATCGAGGCAGCTATATGATGAATGTGAAATTCAGATTAGGAGCTTGAAATCACTGGGTGTACTGTCGTGTCAGAAACCTATGGAAGCCTACTATGCACAATCTTACTGTAGATGATTCCAGAGGACAGAGCTCATGACTATAGTCGTCAGTGGGGAGTAGATGAATGGAAAGTGTCTGAGATCGTCAGTTTCCTACAGAAGGAGGTTCAGAGCAGGGAGAGAGCACTACAAATGACAAGATCATGCAACCAACAGAAAGAGAGAGAACCATGGAACAAGTCATGCTCCTCCAATGAAATGAAAACAAAAAGGCCCAACATGCCATGTGCTGCACCCAGACAAACCTGGAAACTAGGAAAGATTGAGGAACTGTTTCCAGGCTGAGATGTCCAAGTTAGGTCATGTTCAGTTCGTACTGCTTCGGGGACTTTGTTGAGAAGACCTATTCAGTTGATATCCTGCTTAGAGATTTAGATGAACACAGTTGTTCATCGGGGGGAGGATGATGTAACTTTTAATGGGTTACAGAGTTAATGTTTAGTTAATTCCTTGAGCTCTAAAAATATTTTCTTTACAGTTATTTACATATGTAATTGTATTAGAATTAGTGTGATGGAGAGAGAACTACATACATATTTATGTTGTATTGGTTATTGGTTATTGGTTATTGGATTACGCTGTTGACTGCAAGTACCAGAATGCCTTGCGACAGGTAGTAGAAAGAAAGAACGCGGCAGTGCAAGTGTACAAGTGATATTCCTGACTTTTCGCTAATTTCATTTTATTGTTTGTAGAATCTAGTTGTTAAATGTAACATGAACGAGTATTATTACTAAAATAAGCTTTCACTTCACAACACGACGTCCCGAGTCATTACTTAGAAGATAGTTATTCAATAATGGTTGTTGTGCCCATTACTTCTGCTTGACACAATTACACTTTAGGAGCTTTCCCATGAGGTTCAAATCCTGCAGTAGGTTATTGGAATATTCAGGAGTAAATAAACCAAAGTCAAGGATGTACGTAGTCCCAAGTGTTTCCAACAAGAAGCATAGAAGTGTTGGTGGTTGATTCATTACTTTCACCAACTCATCCCAGTAGGGAAGCCTGAACACTTGGGGAGAATGTTCAAATAGTAATGAAAGACAAATGATGAAAATGTAATGAATCGAGTCCTGTGCTGGAGAACACCAAAGTCATTGGCTGAGAGCATGTATCATTCTCTCTACCAGAAGAGTATGTTGAGAACACCCTGAAGTTATGGGTTTTCCTCCCCTCTCCCTTCAGAAGTCTGGGATGATGAGAAGTGTTTGTTTCTCTGCTCCATTTCTGCTCTAAGCCAGCTGCCTTTTTTTCTCCCCTTATGCACCGTGCTCATTTAAATATCATGCTCCGTTTAAAGTCGGGGATAATTTGCATGGGAAGCTGAGAAGATCGGTTACCCAGAGCAGGCAGGGGCTGTGGAAGCTTCTAAATGAGGAAGCTTCACCTGAATTGCTACAGTGGAGTCTTAGTCTCATAAATGGATTAGAGGGCGATGTGGAAAGAAGGGAAGAGTGGTGGGAAACTTCAAAGCAATTTAATAAAGACAAGTGTGAGACAAGACATATTCTTTTGAAAGGAACTCTTTACTGGTCCAAATATCATAGCACTGACATCGGCCATCTTTACGTCAAGCTGCAGCCGTTGCTGAGGAAAAGAGGGAGGGGATTAGCATTTAGATGACATTTGGGTGACAGTTAAGAGATATGCAGGGTTTCTGGGGATAGGTTGAGACGTGGTGACAGTTGATGTGTGAGAAGGGAGCAGGACTATTTAATGAAGCTGCCAGTTGAGGACTTGTGAGGTGTCTGTTTCTCAAACTAGACACTCTAATGTACTTGTCCTCTTGGTCAGTTGTTTACCGGGGCCTCCTACTCCTCTTTCTATTCTGGTTAGGGCCAGTTTGCGCTGTTCTGTGAGAGGAGTAGTATGCATTTTGAGCATGTAATCAAACCCACAAATGCTGATGCTCCAGATACTCAACTAGTCTAAAGAAGGCCAGTTTTATTGCTTCTTCTGTTCCATTTCTTGACTGCCCCGCTAACACAGAAAGAAACATTAGTTACGTTATATAAAACACTCAATATAATGGATATGTAGCATCTATAGCCTCGGTTACACATGACACTTAAATGCAACTTCTGTCATTCGATCACTCCAAGCAAGTTACACTGTGCTCACATTAGGTTCAGATCTCTCAGGTTGGGCATCGTGTTCGGAATTTGACAGTCTGGACGCAATCAGGCCAACGAATATGCATAAGCAATGTAAAGACGTGATGAATGAGTGAAGAAATGTACATTCTACCCAAATTACTTTCATAATAAGAAAGAACAAATGTTTGTGCCTGAGGGTAAATTAAATTCCATACAGCCAAAAGGGGTGAGAAATTACTTGAATATGGTGGACAATTTGCACTAAGGTAAATTAACATTGATGATGGAACTTATTCCCATTTGCTTATGAGATGGACCGCTATGGTAATAAATATTTACCATCTAAACCATGTGTGACATCTCCCCTCACTGGCAGTAGTGTTTGTCCTCACCAGTCCCTCAACAGCTCTCTGACTGAGATCCACCCTCACTTGGTCCTCAAAGGAGATGAAGGCTGGGGATAGATGTAGGGAAGGAAGGATAAATGGATACATCTTTCAACAAGTCAGAAAAGAGTGTTGATAATAGTAAATGTCCAATGACCTACAGTGGTTTGCGAAAGTATTCACCGCCTTGACAGTTTTCCTATTTTGTTGCCTTACAACCTGGAATTAAAATAGTTTTTTGATGAGGTTTTGTATCATTTGATTTCCACAACATGCCTACCACATTGAACAAACAAGAAATAAGACAAAAAAAACAGAACTGTTTTTTAAGAAATGTGATGCTCTAAGTCCACAACAATGCTTAAAATCCTTTCACACGTACCAAAACACAGGTGTGATCATTCTACAGTGGTCTGTGCAGCTCAGTTGGTAGAGCATGGTGCTTCCACGCCAGGGTTGATTCCCGCAAGAGAGACGAGTATGAAAACATTTATGAAAATGTATGCACTCACTACTGTAAGTCGCTCTGGATAATTAAGAGTGTCTGCTAAATGACTCAAATGTAAACGTTACCTATAATGTAAATGTCCCTGCAGTGTATGCTCAAATTGGTGTGATTAGAATGCTTATTTAGAACGTACGGTGACTTTTTCACCCCCCTCTGCAATTTTCCTATTTTGTTGCCTTACAACCTGGAATTAAAATGGATTTCTGGGGGGTTTGTATTATTTGATTTCCACAACATGCCTACCACTATGATGATGCAAACTATTTGTTATTGTGAAACAAACAAAAAATAAGACAAAAAAACAGAAAACTTGAGCGTGCATAACTATTCACCCACCCAAAGTCAGTACTTTGTAGAGCCACCTTTTGCAGCAATTACAGCTGCAAGTCTCTTGGGGCATTTCTCTATAAGCTTGGCACATCTAACCACTGGGATTCTTGCCCATTCTTCAAGGCAAAACTGCTCCAGCTCCGTCAAGTTAGATGGGTTCCGCTGGTGTACAGCAATCTTCAAGTCATACCACAGATTCTCAATTAGATTGAGGTCTGGGCTTTGACTAGGCCATTGCAAGACATTTAAATGTGTCCCCTTAAACCACTCAAGGGTTGCTTTACCAGTATGCTTAGGGTCATTGTCACGCTGGAAGGTGAACCTCTGTCCCAGTCTCTGGAAGACTGAAACAGGTTTCCCCTCAAGAATCTTCCTTTATTTAGCACCATTCCATCATTTCTGACCAGTTTCCCAGTCCCTGCGATGAAAAACATCACAGCATGATGCTGCCACCACCGTGCTTTACTGTGGGGATGTTGTTCTCGGGGTGACGAGAGGTGTTGGGTTTGCACCAGACATAGCGATTTCCTTGATGGCCAAAAAGCTAAATTTTAGTCTCATCTGACCAGAGTACATTCTTCCATATGTTTGGAGAGTCTCCCACATGCCTTTTGGTGAACACCAAACATGTTTTCTTATTTTTGTCTTTAAGCAATGGCTGTTTTCTGGCCACTCTTCTGTAAAGTCCAGCTTTACAGTGTATGGCTTACGTGGTACTATGGACAGATACTCCAATCTCCGCTCTGGAGCTTTGCAGCTCCTTCAGCGTTATCTTTGGTCTCTTTGTTGCCTCTGATTAATGCCCTACTTGCCTGGTCTGAGTTTTGGTGGAGGGGCCCTCTCTTGGCAGATTTGTTGTGGTCCTTTATTACATAATGGATTTAATGGTGCTCCGTGGACAGTTAAACATTTCAGATATTTTTATAACCCAACCCTGATCTGTAATTCTACACAACTTTGTCCTTGGCCTGTTTGGAGAGCTCCTTGGTCTTCATGGTGCCTCTTGCTTGGTGGTGCCCCTTGCTTAGTGGTGTTGCAGACTCTGGGCCCTTTCAGAAAAGGTCATGTCATACTGAGGTCATGTGACAGATCATGTGACACTTAGATTGCACACAGGTGGACTTTATTTAAGTAATTATGTGAGTTCTGAAGGTAATTGGTTTCACCAGATCTTATTTAGGGGCTTCATATGAAAGGGGGTGAATGTATATGCAGGCACCACTTTTCCATTTATCCATTTTTGAGTATTTTTTTTAAACAATTATATTTTAAATTTCACTTCACCAATTTTGACTATTTTGTGTATTACATGACATTTAAATAAAAATCCATTCAAATTACAGGTTGTAATGCAACAAAATGGGAAAAATGCCAAGGGGCATGAGTACTTTTGCAAGGCACTGTGTATACTGTGTCTTACCCTCCAGACAGTTTTGGAGGTAGAAAGGCAGGGCGGCTTGGCTTATCTCCTGGTCAGTAGTGGGTGAGCGAATCATCACTGGTTCATACAAACACAGGACAGGGACATACAGTAGAGCCTAGTTATTACAACACTACTGTAGAGAGAAATAGAAATGGTGTATTTTTGTAGGCACTAACTCCACCATGGTTTATTAGACAAAGCCTATTGGGAAATGAATGTTGATTTTTGATTTTTTTTAATATTTTATTTTACAGGCTTAGGAAATATTATGTTTTGTTCTATGAGATAATCTTCATCAGCCAACATCACATTTTGTGAATTTTGAAGCATTTATGTAATCATAAAAAGCACAAAGGCTTCATAATTCATATAGGTCATGTTAACTGACTGATATTATCTCATAGAACAAAACATATAAGATCTCCTAAGCCTGCGTTAACCTCAGACCTTATTTTCTGGGTTTATCCCAAAACCCTATTCTTTCCCCATAGGAATGGCTGAATGGACCATAGGTAACTCATTTCAGTTTTTTAGGACTACAAGAAGGCGAGCTCTATACCATGCCTTCTTAACTGCCCGTGGGAAGATTAATTAAGTTCAAATGATTTTAATTAAATATAAAACAACATAAAAAAAGTCTCAGACAACACTATGTTAATAAATGTAATGTATAACAAGAGGTATTACAGAGTGTTATTGGTTTGATTATGATAATGCTATCGCTAACCTATCCAGCTCTGAGTCTAGGTCAGCTCCTGATTTCTGGGCCACTGAAGCAGCCTGGGATGGTACTGCCTGAGAGGATACAGTCTGGCCTTTGACCTCTTGAGGAAGATCCAATCTGTCATTAATCGTCTCCGTTTCTTCATCAGACAGTGGAGTCATCCGTGATAGCAACTCCTTGGTCTCGTCATCCTGAGGGAAAGAAATACTGAACACACACCCTTCCCTGTGTCCTACACTGGACTCTTAACAAGGCAGGCAAAGCCTATTGTACGGGTGCACCTCAATAGTCTAGAGTGGCTTCCTTTATCTTCTTTCTTTCATTTGCACTGATCTGAACAGCAGATAGGTGAAAGCATTATGGTATTTGTCTTCACCCGTCCAGTTCATTCAAATCAGCATTAGCCGAGAACAGACTATAAGCCACTTCAGACTATTGAGATGCACCCAAAACTGTACTGTACCTTGAATTTGAGCTTGGCTCCATTGATGTCCATGCAGGAGCAGAGCCCGGCTCACATAGAGCTGCTGTTCCAGAGGGCGTAGCCCAGGCCTGGCACAGCAACCAAATCTAAGCAATGTTGTGTGGCTATTTTTATTGACTTGGCCAAAGCTTTTGATACGTAGACAATTCCATTCTTGTGGGCCGGCTAAGGCGTTTTGGTTGTCTCTGAAACCAGTGTGATTAGAATGCTTATTTAGGACGTCCAGTTTCGACTGACACAAGAGTCAGCATTTGAGCTGCAACACAGTTTTTTTTCCCACAGAAACATATTGCACAAACACAGTCCTTACAAAGTTGTCCTGAATGTGACCATTTTATTTTTGCATGCAATGTTTAGGCATTCACAGAAGTAGCTACAGCATAACACAATCATCCAAACCGGAAAATGTAGGCTACAGTTGTCCTAGCGCTAACTGAGGAAAGATTGATGTAACACAAGTGGTCAAATTTAGATAACTCTCAGCTGACAGAAACCACAATATAAATGAGCTATTAGCCATTACAATTTATAATTCAACACATCATAGGTGAGCTCCTCATTGAGCTAAATAATTGAGTAAAACACTTTCTAAAAATCGAAAGTAATCTGACGATGGGTAGTTTCTGCACGCCTCCATGTTTTTTTTCATGTCAACCAAAGATAATAAGAGGAGACAAGATGAGTTTGGTCTGTTTGCAGTATGCATGTTGAAGGGGGCTTGTCATCTACCATTGTTCACATCCCATTATTCACTTCCGGAAGTTTACTCGAAAAATGAGTGAACCCTCCCTCACCTCATTTTATTATAACATCTTTGGTTCGACTTACGTGATACACAGAATGATTTGTATGTCAATAAACATGGCTCCACACATAGCTGGAGTTAGCTTAGCTCATCATAATCAGTACAACCTTCAAAAAAAAATTTGTACACACATAATAAGTGTTCATTACAATCTATGCAAGAATCAGAATGCATGATTTGTCACCAGAACTTGAAAACATGTGAATAAAACAGTAAATAAATAAATAATTACCACACAAAACGATAGTGATTTATTGATATAAGTGGCGTGTGCTGGCATTCAATCACGTAACCTCTCACTCCCACTCTGAGCCATTCAGTGTTGTTGTTTATGTATGTAGTTAGTGGGATGAGCTGTAGCATTAGTAATGTCTTACAAAAGGAGACACATAAAAAATGTGGGAATTCTGGAGATTTTTATAGCCATTGTAGCCATTGAGAACCCTGAATCTGAGGACCCCTTGCCCACAGACGAAGTCCCGGGTCCCTTTGGAGATGCTGGTGGTGATGGTGGCAGACTGACAGTGGATGAAATACAGAAGGTCTGTGGTAGCTGGAAGGCCCCCAGACATTTCTCCCCTCCTGGCCTTGCTGTTTTTTTTCCATCAGTCCCAGTCTGGAGTGAACTCCTATTGGCATTTCCCTATGAGGCATAGTGCCTCAAGCTGTTTCTGACAGAGGAGCTGGTGGGAGACGTACACCTTACTGCACTTCATTTTCCTTGCGAAGTTCCTCAAACTGCTGCTCAAGGTAGTCTCACACAGAAGCACTGCAAAGTCTGCCTATCTGGCACCAGGAGAAGGAGGTAGAAGAGGTTGACAAAGTACATGTGTTTAGCTTGTGACACACATTTATGTGTTTCACCATGCTTTGGGGAGTACGATATGCTCAAGCACTATTGAGCACATCTGCAGCAATTACTGAATGACTGACTTTTCATGTGACTTGACAGGTGATCTGCCATGATACTATGCCTTTAAAGGTGGGGGGGATATGCAGTTGTTCTTCAATCACTGTATGAAAATATGGGTTATGCATATTCATAAATTGTCAGTCTTTTCTTGCAGTTTTATTTCCTCTACTAAAACAAGTTTTTGTTGTTGTTCAACCATGACCAATAGTTCAATAAAATAGACAACTATTGCATATACAGTTGAAGTTGGAAGTTTACATACACTTAGGTTTGAGTCATTAAAATGTGTTTTTCAACCACTCCACAAATTTCTTGTTAACAAACTATAGATTTGGCAAGTCGGTTAGGACATATACTTTGTGCATGAAACAAGTAATTTTTCCAACAATTGTTTGCAGACAGATTATTTCACTTATAATTCACTGTATCACAATTCCAGTGGATCAGGAAGTTGACTGTACCTTTTAAATAGTTTGGAAAATTGCAGAAAACTATGTCATGGCTTTAGAAGCTTCTGATAGGCTAATTGACATAATTTGAGTCAATTGGGGGTGTACCTGTGGATGTATTTCAAGGTCTACCTTCAAACTAAGCACCTCTGCTTGACATCATGGGAAAATCAAAAGAAGTCAGCCAAAACCTCAGAAAAAAATTGTAGACCTCCACAAGTCTGTTTCATCCTTCGGAGCAATTTCCAAACACGTGAAGGTACCACGTTCATCTCTACAAACAATAGTACGCAATTATAAACACCATGGGACCACGCAGCCGTCATACCGCTCAGGAAGGAGATGCGTTCTGTCTCCTAGAGATGAACGTACTTTGGTGCAAAAAGTGCAAATCAATCCCAGAACAACAGCAAAGGCCATTACCTTTATTTAACTAGGCAAGTCAGTTAAAGAACAAATTCTTATTTTCACTGACTGCCTAGGAACAGTGGGTTAACTGCCTTGTTCAGGGGCAGAACGACAGATTTGTACCTTGTCAGCTCGGGGATTTGATCTTGCAACCTTTCAGTTGCTAGTCCAACACTCTAACCACTAATTGTGAAGCCCTTGTGAAGATGCTGGAGGAAAAAGGTATAAAAGTATCTATATCCACAGTAAAATGAGTCCTATATGGATATAACCTGAAAGGCCGCTGGGCAAGGAAGAAGCCACTGCTCCAAAACCTCCATAAAAAAGCCAGAGTACGGGTTGCAACTGCGCATGGGGACAAAGATTGTACTTTTTGGAGAAATGTCCTCTGGTCTGATTAAACAAAAACAGAACCTTTTGGCCATAATGACCATCGTTATGTTTGGAGGAAAAAAAGGGGAGTGGCCATCACAAAGCCCTGACCTCAATCATATAGAAAATTTGTAGGCAGAACTGCGAGCAAGGAGGCCCACAAACCTGATTCAGCTCTGTCAGGAGGAATGGGCCAAAATTCACCCAACTTATTGTGGGAAGCTTGTTGAAGGTTGCCCGAAACGTTTACCCAAGTTAAACAATTTGAAGGCAATGCTACCAAATACTAATTGAGTGTATGTAAACTTCTGACACACTGTGAATGTGATGAAAGTAATGAAAGCTGAAATAAATCATTCTCTATACTATCATTCTCACATTTCACATTCTTAAAAGAAAGTGGTGATCCGAACTGAACTAAAACAGGGAATTTTTACTAGGATTAAATGTCAGGAATTGTGAAAAACTGAGTTGAAATGTATTTGGCTAAGTTGTATGTACACTTCCTACTTCAACTGTAGGCCTATGTGTTTTATTGCAGAGTTTTCATCCAGGTAAACTGTTGAGGGTTCGCTAGCATACAAAAGCTGACCTCAATCTTCAGCTCGAAGTATGTCCAGCTCCAGTTATGATATTGGCAAATAATGTTCAATAGTGTTTGTGTGTGTGGTTTCTGAAAGTACAGAATAAAGAGGAATTGTCACATCTTGATCTGTTTCACCTGTCTTTGTGCTTGTCTCCACCCCCCTCCAGGTGTCGCCCCTCTTCCTCATTATTCCAGTGTATTTATACCTATGTTCTCTGTTTGTCTGTTGCCAGTTTGTCTTGTCTAACCAGCGTGTTTTCCCTTCTCCCTGCTTTCTCAAGTTCTATTCCCTAGTTTCCCCGGTTCTGACCAATCTGCCTGCCCTGACCCCGAGCCTGCCAGTGGTCTGTACCTGCCTGACTCTGACCCGTTTAAGAACCTCTGCCTGTCCTGACCCAGTGCCTGCCTGCTGTTCTGTACCTTATTGACTGTGCACTTGATTTACGGATCTCTGCCTGCCTTTGACCTGTCTTTTGCCTGCCCTCTGTTAGGGTCAATAAACATCTGTGACTCTAGCTGTCTGCATCTGGGTGATATCCTGAGTTCTGATAGGAATTATTAGAATTTAGAATACAATACCAGGATATAGCAATAAAACAGCATTTCAAAGAAGTAGCATAATAACACTGCTATAAAAAGAATAAATTGCATTGACAAAAATCACAAATATGACATATATCAGCAAGAAAGAGCAACTGTTGAGATCCATAAGGGGGCAGGACAGGGCAGAACAGAGCTATGCTAAACAGGCCAAATGAGACAAACTGTGGTCACAAGGCCAGGGTAGCTTCAAAAGACAGCACAAGCTAATTAGCTTGTGACGCAATTAGCGTTGTTTTACAGAGCAAATAGAAGAATGTAGCTAGCTACATAAGCACAATTGAGTATAACTCCATAAAGATTATGAAATTAGCAACTTTAACTCGCGTGTCCCTTGATATAAGGAATAACGTTACACACAAATATATTATGCTCCATACACACAGTGAGCTACGGTAGAAACGACACAACACGACATACAGAAACTATTATAATGTAATAAGGCACTTACTTTGCTAGAAACGCACACATGTCCAAAGTTATTATCATGTAGTATTGAAAACAACAACGAATGCGATATGGGCACCGGCCAGAAAATTTGAAAAAGTTTGCGCAGGTCCTGTTCTGACTGGAGAAGCATGTCTGTTCTGACTGGAGAAGCGCAAATGTCTGCGTACTTGAGCTGCGGAAACAATGGGGAAGTGCTTGGGGAAGTTTGTCCGGCTGAGTAATGCCAAAAAAATACTTGTGTAAGACCACAAAAGTCAAATGGCCTAATATTGTGTGAATTAATGAGGAGGCGGAACACACCTCTATTCAAACTGCTGTTAGAAAATAAAACTTCCGATATTCATTTGAAATGTACAAATTGAAACAGCCTATAAACAAAAGCAGGCAGCGTGCCTTGGTTTGATGGTAGAGCGAATGAACTGTCCTGTTGCGTAACAGTGAGTGCATTCTGACACCACGTGCATAAAAAAAAAACTCACGTTGGGGCGACCATTAGAGATAATTGGAACTCAATGTGAAAAGGTTAACCTTGTTCTGAACACCTCCAAAACAAAGTTCATGCCGTTCAGTAAGAAGAATGCCCTTCTCCCCTATGGCGTGATTACTACCTCTGTGGGTTTAGAACTTGAGGTAGTCACCCCATACAGGTACTTGGGGGAATGGCTAGACGGTACACTGTCCTTCTTTCAGCACATATCCAAGCTGCAGGCTAAATCTAAACTTGCTTTCCTTTATTGTAATCTCTCCCTTTTCACCCCAGCTGACAAACTAACTCTGATTCAGATGAGCATCCTACTCATGCTAGATTATGGAGATGTAATTTATGTTATTTAAAGTTGCTCTCGAGGGGCTAGTTGTTCTTTATCATTCGGCCATCAGATTTGCCACCAATGCTCCTTATATGACACATGACTGCACTCTATACTCTTCTGTAAACTGGTCATCTCTGTATACCCGTGGCAAGACCCACAGGGTTGAAGCTTATTTATAAATCCCTAATTCCCCCTTATCTGAGAGACCTACTGCAGCCCTCATCCTCCACATACAACACCCGTTCTGCCTGTCACATTCTGTTAAAGGGCCCCAAAACACACACATACCTGGGACGCTCCTTTTTTCAGTTCACTGCAGCAAGCGACTGGAACTAGCTGCAAAAAACACTCAATCTAGACAGTTTTATCTCCATCTCAAGACTCAATCATGGAAACTATGACACTTTGCATGATTTAAATATATATATATATTTTATCTTTATTTAACTATGCAAGTCAGTTACGAACAAATTATTATTTACAACGACGGCCTACCAAAAAGCAAAAGGCCTCCTGCGGGGACGAGGGATAAAAAAATATAGGACAAAACACTCATCACTACAAATGAAACACCACTACACTGCATAAAGAGAGACCTAAGACCACAACACAGCATGGCAGCAGCACATGACAACACAGCATTTTAGCAACACATGACAACAACACGTAGAAACACAACATGGCAGCAGCACAAAACATGGTACAAACATTATTGGGCACAACGGTACAAGGGCAAGAAGGAGAAAACAATACATGGCTCCCGAGTGGCGCAGAGATCTAAGGCACTGCATCACAGTGCTAGAGGTGTCACTACAGAACCTGATTAGATCCTGGGCTGTATCACAACCGGCCGTGATCGGGAGTCCCATAGGGCGGCACACAATTGGCCAAGCGTTAGGGGAGGGTTTGGCCGGTGGAAATAAATAAATATATTTTAAAAAGCTCCTCAAATCAAATCATGTGTAGACCTTACAGTGAAATGCTTAGTTAAGAGCCCCTAACCAAAAATGCAGTAAAAAAAAAATGATAACAATTAAGAAATTAATGTAACAAGTAATTAAAGAGCAGCTGTAAAATAACAATTGCAAGTCTATATACAGGGGGTACCGGTGCGGAGTCAATGTGCGGGACCACCGGTTAGTTGAGGTAATATATACATGTAGGTAGAGTTATTAAAGTGACTATGCATAGATAATAACAGAGAGTAGCCGCAGCTTAAAAGGGGTGAGGGGCAATGCAACTAGTCTGGGTAGCCATTTAATTAGATGTTCAGGAGTCTTACGACTTGGGGTAGTAGCTGTTAAGAAGCCTCTTAGACCTAGACTTGTCGCTCTGGTACCGCATGCCATGCGGTTGCAGAGAAAACAGTCTATGACTAGGGTGGCTGGAGTCTTTAGGGCCTTCCTCTGACACCGCCTGGTATAGAGATCCTGGATGGCAGGAAGCTTGGCCCCGGTGATGTACTGGGCCGTACGCACTACCCTCTGCAGTGCCTTGCGGTCGGAGGCCGAGCAGTTGCCATACCAGGCAGTGATGCAACCAGTGATGCTCTCGATGGTGCAGCTGTAGAACCTTTTGATGATCTGAGGACCCACAACAAATCTTTTCAGTCTCCTGAGGGGGAATAGGTTTTGTCATGCCCACTTCACAACTGTCTTGGTGTGCTTGGACAATGTTCGTTTCTTGGTGATGTGGACAACTTGCTCCACTACAGACCCGTCGATGAGAATGGGGGCGTGCTCAGTCCTCCTTTTCCTGGAGTACACAATAATCTCCTTTGTCTTGATCACGTTGAGGGAGAGGTCGTTGACCTTGCACGACACGGTCAGTTCTTTGACCTCCTCCCTATAGGCTGTCTCGTCGCTGTCAGTGATCAGGCCTAAGACTGTTGTGTCATCGGAAAACTTAATGATGTTGTTGGAGTCGTGCCTGGCCATCAAGCACTATGATGAAACTAGCTCTCATGAGGACCGCTAAAGGAAAGAAAGACCCAGAGTTACCTCTGCTGCTGAGGACAAGTTCATTAGAGATATTTGCACCTCAGATTGCAGCCCAAATTAATGCTTAACAGAATTCAAGTAACAGACACATCTCAACATCAGCTGTTAGGAGGAGACTGCGTGAATCAGGCCTTCGTGGTCGAATTGCTACAAAGTAATCACTACTGAAGGACACCAATAAGAAGAAGAGACTTGCTTTGGCCAAGAAACATGAGCAATGGACACTAGACCATTGGAAATCTGTCCTTTGGTTAATTTGAGATTTTTGGTTCCAACCGTCATGTCTTTGTCCTGTTGAAAAACAAATGATACAATGACCCAACACACCTCCAGGCTGTGTAAGGGCTATTTGACCAAGAAGGAGGGTGATGGAGTGCTGCATCAGATGACCTGGCTTCCACAATCACGTGACCTCAACCCAATTGAGATGGTGTGGGATGAGCTGGAACGCAGAGTGAAGGAAAAGCAGCCAACAATTGCTCAGCATATGTGGGAACTCCTTCAAGACTGCTTCAAGACTGTTGCTTACTACATGATTCCATATGTGTCATTTCATATAATTTGATGTCTTCACCATTATTTTACAGAAAATAGTAAAAATAATGAAAAACTAGTACTGTAAAAATGATTGCTTTGTTTGCTCTTTTCCATATTATGTCTATCTCTCATAAGCTGCCCAGGAAAGTGCTGAAAATAGCCCATATTAATATATGTAGCATTAGAAACAAGGTTCATGAAATCAATTACTTGCTAACATCAGATAACATTCATATATTCGCCATTTCTGAGACTCACAAGGATATAACATCGATAGAAATTCAGAAATGCTTATGGGGAGGTGTTTTATATTTTCAGAGCCATATCTCTGTAATGCTCTGTAATATCTTATGTCAAGTGTTATTATATTGTTTAGTTGCAGGTTCACTTAGCACATCTAAATCATTTTATTTTGGGGTGTTGCTATAGACCACCAAGTGCTAACAGTCAGTATCAGAATAATGTGTGTGAAATGCTTGATAGTGTACATTATGTGATGTAAACAAATAGATCTACTTTCTTGGGGACCTGAATATTGACTGGTTTTCATCAAGCTGTCCAATCAAGAGGAAGCTTCTCACTGCAACCAGTGCCTGTAAACTGGTTCAGCTAATTAATCAATCTACCAGGGTGTTTACAAACACTACAGGAACAAGATCATCCACATGTATCGATCACATTTTTACTAATTCTGAAGAACTTTGTTCTAAAGCTGTATCCATATCCATTGGATGCAATGTTGTGGCTATATCTAGGAAAACCAAAGTTCCAAAAGCTGGGCCTAAAATAGTACCATATTATAAGAGATCATACAAAATATTTAGCTGTGACTGTTATGTGGATGATGTTGCACATACTTGTTGGTCTGATGTGATTAATAAGGAGCATCCAGACGCTGCACTTGATGAATTCATGAAATTGCTTATTATTGATAAACATGCACCTGTTCAGAAACTGACTGTTAGAACTGTTAAGTCTCCATGGATTGATGAGGAATTTAAAAACGTTATGGTTGAAATAGATGGGGCCAATAGAAGTGGCTAATAAGTCTGGCAGCACATCTTACTGGCTGACTTACTGGAAATTGAGAAATGATGTGACTAAACTCACAAACAAAAAATAATAAACTGTATTATGGATCCAAGATCAATGATATAAAGAAAAACAACTTTAGAGTACTTTAAATGAAATTATGGGCAGAAAGACAAATTCAGCTCCGTCATTTATAGAATTATTTGGCTCATCACAAAACCATTTGATGTTGTCACTTATTTGAATGATTACTTAATTGGCAAAGTGGACAAACTTAGGCAGGGAAGTTCAACAATGAACAGTGAGCCATCGTGCTCATGCATAAAATAACAAATAATGAAAGAAAAGCATTGCAAGTTGGAATTTTGTAAAGTTAGTGTGGGAGATGTGGAAAAATGATTGTTAACAATCAATAATGACAAACCTCCTGGCATTGACAAGCTACTGAGGATAGTATCTGAGTCTATAGCTCCTAATATCTGTCATATCTTTAATCTGAGCCTAGAGGAAAGTATTTTTCTTCAGGCCTGGAAGGAAGCTAAAGTAATTCCGCTATCCAAGAGATGCAAAGTGGCCTTTACTGGCTCTAACAGCAGACCTATACGTTTGCTGCCAGCTCTTAGCAAACTGTTGGAAAGAATTGTGTTTGTCCAAACACAATGCTATTTCTCTGTAAACAAAGTAACAACAGACTTTCAGCATGCTTATAGAGAAGTGCACTCAACATGTTACAAATGATTGATGATTGCTTGAAAGAAATTGATAACAAGAAAACTATTGGGAGCTGTACTGTTAGATTTGAGTGCAGCCTTTTCTATTATTGACCATAACCTGTTGTTGAAAAAACATATGCCATATTGTGGATTCAGAGCTACTATATCTATCTAATCAAACTCAGAGGGTTTCCTTTAAAGGAAGCTTCTCTAATATCAAACATGTAACGTGTGGTGTACCGCCTGGCAGCTCTCTAGGCCCTCTACTCTTTTCTATTTTTACCAATGACCTGCCACTGGCAAGCATGTGTGTCCATGTATGCTGATGATTCAACCATATACGCATCAGCAACCACAGCTCATGAAGTCAGCGAAACCCTTAGCAAAAAGTTGCACACTGTTTTGGAATGGGTGGCCAGCAGTAAACTGGTCCTGAACATTGCTAAAACTATAAGAGCATTGTATTTGATACAAATCATTCCCTAAGTTCTAGACCTCAGCTGAATCTGGTAATGAATGGTGTGGCTGTTGAACAAGTTGAGGAGACTAAATAAATTGGTGTTACCTTAGATTGTAAACTGTCATGGTAGAAACATACAGATTCAATGGTTGTAAAGATGGGGAGAAGTCTGTCTACTTTTTTGACACCACATTCCAAAAAGCAAGTCTCTCTCATTTTGTCTTATCTTGAACATTGTCCATTCGTGTGGTCGAGTGCTGCAAGGAAAGACATAGTTAAGCTGCAGCCGGCCAAGAACAGAGCTGCACCTTTTGCTCTTCATTGTAATCAGAGGGCTGATATAAATACATTGCCTGCCAGTCTCTCTTGGCTAAGAGTTGATGAGAGACTGACTGCATCACTTCTTTTTATAAGAAACAATGTGTTGAAAATCCCAAATTGTTTGCATAGTCAACTTAGACACAGCTCTGACACACACACTTACCCCACCAGACATGCCTCCAGGGGTATTTTCACTGTCCTCAGACCATTACACCTCCTCCTCCATGCTTCACAGTGGAAACCACACATGCGGAAATCATCCGTTCACCTACTCTGCATCTCACAAAGACACGACGGTTAGAACAAAAAATGTCACATTTGGACTCATCAGACTAAAGATTTCCACCGGTCTAATGTCCATTGCTCATGTTTCTTGGACCAAGCAAGTCTCTTCTTCTTATTGATGTCCGATAGTAGTGGTTTCTTTTCAACCATGAACGCCTGACTCACGCAGTCTCTTCTGAACAGTTGATGTTGAGAGGTGTATGTTACTTGAACTCTCAGGAATTTATTTGGGCTGCAATTTCTGAGGCAGGCAACTGTAATGAACTTATCCTCTGCAGCAAAAGTAACTCTGGGTCTTCCTTTCCTGTGGCGGTACTCATGAGAGCCAGGATCGTCATAGCGCTTGATCGTTTTTGCGACTGCACTTGAAGAAATGTTCTTAAAATGTTCCACGTTGACTGACCTTCATGTCTTAAAGTAATGATGGACTGTCATTTCGCTTTGCTTATTTGAGCTGTTCTTGCCATAATATGGACTTGGTCTTTTACAAAATAGGGCTATCTTCTGTATACCACCCATACCTTGTCACAACACTACCGATTGGCTCAAACGCAATAAGAAGGAAATAAATTCCACAAATTGACTTTTAACAAGGCACACCTGTTGATTGAAATGCATTCCAGGTGACAACCTCATGAAGCTGATTGAGAGAATGCTAAGAGTGTGCAAAGCTGTCATCAAGGCAAAGGGTGGTTACTGTGAAGAATCTCAAATTGTAAATATTGTAATGACCTGGCTAGATCATAAATTAACAAATGTCCAGACTGAGGGTTGAGTTTACGAATTCCCAGTTTATTAACCCATCACAACACAGGCTACTGTGTGGCAATAGACCACACCAAATAAACCAAGGATAACAGTATAAACAACCGTGATCATCTCGTGTTACGACAAAACGTAAGTTCAATGTGTTTCCATCGCATTTTCAACTCTACTGATAGTTTTGTCACAAAAACTGTGACTGCCTGCCTGCAGATACAGTGCGGGTAGGCTAGTCTCCATGATAAGATTATTAGGGATAAAAGCGAGAATATTTTTATTTGTCAAGCAGCATTCTAGCATCAATCATCATGACACCAGAATCAGACTTTCGATGTTTATTGGAAAGAAGCATCAAGATCACAGGCACTTTCACCACCCTGTAAAGTTCATCATAAGTTATTTCATATGTCGCCTATTAAACTGCATGCTTTCCCAAGTCGTAGTGGGAGGACCACACACCATATCATTGCGTGACTCCAAATTTACTTCAATATGATGGGTATTATATCAATATGTGAGCATAAAGGCCTTTCCCCCGCCATTTCTCGCATCATTAATCTTACCACCACCATGTCGAACAAACAAATTATCTGTCAGAATTTATAAAATTATACCGAAACTTCCTGTTTCCATCACAGCTGTCGTGATATGACTTTACACGCATAAAAACTGTGGATGGAAACGTGGTTAATAATATACAGATATAAACAGAATCCCTTCGGATAATGACAGAGAATTTACCTGGAGCAAAACTATCTTACGACTGATATGATTGATCTCTATTCTTAAAGGATAGAATTGCAGCATTTGGTTTTGGTGGTGTTAAGAAAGCTGGGAGCGCTCTGGTCCCTGGACCTCTCTCTCCCTTCAGCATGGCTACAAAGCTTTAACATTATGACTGACAGCAGGAGGTAATTTATGAAGTAGAAATTCTCTTTACACTCTCACTTCAGTCACAGCTAGGTCTGCACCTGTTCCACTGAAGTTAAGATCCCCGGGGAATGACAGAGAATTTTTTTTACTGTGGTGACTAAGTAATGAGAAAAAAGTAAAAAGTCATTTTTTCTATTTCCGCCTGTGTGTGCTGTAGATTGATAAACATGTTGGGGGAAGAAATATGGAGCTGCAAAACACTGCTGGTATAGAAAACACTTTCCAGTTCATTCTTGTCCCTAACCTAATGTACCCTTTGAAAGCCACGATCTTCTATCAGAGCACTGAATAGCTTTAACTCAACTCAAAGTGAAGGAAAAACACCTACACATTTAAAAACTCACACATTCAGACTAACTTTTTCCAACCACCCAGAGAAATCAATAGAAAAATGAAAACCCAGGAAATAAGGCGGTGAACAGTGTTCTACACTCTCCAGGGCGGACAGCTCAGCGGCAGCAGCAGTAGCAGTAATTAGGCTGTTGGTGTCGGTAGAGGCTATTTATCAGCACTCCATTGAGTCTGCCTGACCTTCAAAGCCAAAGACCTCCAGACTGAATTGCCCTCTACAATAGATAAACACAAACACACACACAAGAGCATTCACAAGTACACACTCATACACACACACACGTACACACACACACATGTACACACACACACACACACGTACACACACACACACACACACACACACACACACACACACACACACACACACAGGCAGACAGGAGCGTTCGAACACGCACACACACACACAAACACACGCACACGCATGGAGTACATGGTGTAGGCTACCTGTACAGACGTGAGGAGTATTTTCTCCTGAAATGTATTTTGAACCTTTGACTTGTGTCGGACCCCAGTAAATAAAGATGAGCTGTCGCCATCGGCGTCGGCTAATGGGGATCCTGATAAATCAAAAAATACATCTAAAAATGATGCAGTAAGCAAGAACTACACGAATGAACATATCAAATAGCTCAGCTACCTTATGTGTCCTCATTTCCCTGTAAGTAGGGAATATATGTATGTATGAGAGAAACATACACAGGGAAAAACAAACCAACGCAAAGCGGAGCTGAAAATGTCCACCTCCTGGAAGATGCATTCCTTGCCCACAGGACATACTGTCTACCACATGCCATTCATCCTTTCCTTACCCCAAAGCAGAATTGCTTTCTGAAGAAACAATTTAAAACAATCAAGCATGAAATAGAAGCCAACAGCAGTCAGAGACAGTCCATTTCCGCCACAAGAGTAAGAAAACAGATTCTTCTGCCAATGGGTTTCTGCTCATAGACCTTGGCTGACAACAGTAAGACAGACAACACAACGAGGAAAATAAATACATCTATGTATTTATACCGTCAAAATCCCACACATGTATATGGAATGGGGGAAAAAAACACGTGAGGCACAGATCATTGATTCCAAGTACCTGGATTGCCTTGAATTTGTCAATAACTGCTCTTATGTCTATTTTGAGAAGGTGCAATACTGTATCTCATTTAAACTGCAAGTACATAGGCCTAGCTTCCAGAAATCTGATTGGATCCTACTCCTTTTATTAGTGTCCATCACTCTGTTTTCTCCCACAATTGAATGGCCTATAGAAATGTTGCGCAACATTAGCTCATGGGCTCTCATGAAGTGTTTGATTACATTTCTGATACATTTGCATTGATGTCAGAGTGATTAGAGGCACAATACTATGCTGAGAACCAGGCAGTTATCAAGTTTGGTAGGCCACTAATTACTAGCAGCATCAGAGCTTGGAGAAGCCTAATTACCGTGACTAAACGGTCATGTGGAATTTGACGGCCTTCGTGACTCTTTGGTGTGGCGGTAATACGGTCATGGACACAGTCACAGACACAGACACAGACACACATTGTCCTTAAATGTATGCACAAAGAGCACAAAAACTCCATCTAAGTAGAATAAAGTGACAGAAGTCTGGTAGTTTCCGAGAGCCTTGTAGAGCACAAAATGGAAACTACAATTATCTTTGCAGAGGTGTCTGGGAGATGTAGTTTTCTATGCCAAGGTGAATGATGGATGTGCCATCAACAAGCCATTGTCTCTACAAACCATTATTTTTCACCCACTTCATTCTTGTTCTTTTTGACAAAAAGACTGAAAGTGCATCTCTCAAACGGCTCAATTTATCATGTTGGTATCGTTTGTCTTCTTTTGGATGTTGGTGAATTATTTTGCCGCTTCTCTTAGAGACAAACACACTTACATGTGATCTAACAAATCACGTTGGTTTTCATTCCAGCCCACACAGACAAATATGGAGTTCATCAAAGCAGACACCAGCTCTCATTCCTCTTTCTATCAATAATACTCTATAGCCTCCCACATGCATACCCAATCCTGTATTCATTTTATTCTTGAAACACTTAATCTGACCAAATGTTTCAAGAATGAATGTGTACAGAATTGGGTGTGCATGTGGGTGGCAAGGCAGTCATCACCGCAGGTCTAACATAGTAAGGGCATGGGTGCGCCAACGCAGCACTTTTACAAAGGAGGCAGGCTTTGTTATCTGGGGCTGCCCTGGAAACCCCAATGTGTCCAACCCCACTGAACAAGCCTGGCTCAGCGTCACGGCACAGAGAAATACGAGCCCACTGCTGCATCGTTTATGGCATCGAGAAACAAAATGTGACTGTTGTGACTTTTTAAAGTTCCCGTCCTCACTCTTTTCTTTTACTCTTCTTAGAAAGGATCCCCCTCCTGAGCACTTAACCATTGGTGTCATTGTGGAGTTTTACAAAACAGTGTATTTCAACGGCGGTGATGGTGTCTAGTTTGTCTGTTCTTGTTCTCTCTGCTGTGCGAGTCATTACGCCTGTTATAGTAACCGTAAATGGGACGCATTGGAATGTAGTTGTAAAATTGTTTCATGTCATGTTCACAGATTGAAGTGACACGGCTTGACACTGAAACTAGGTCATTATGCTGTAAAGACCTTGTCATTAGCGACTACATTTTATTTTTACGACACCAGACTGAATGAGACAGACTTCAGACTGCTGCTAATACGAGTGGAATCACCCCTGTGTCTTTCCTCTAAGCTGAGAAAGGCCTGAGTCATCAGATTTGCAGCGTTACGGCCCCTTCAGGGAGAAAGCAGCTTGGTGATGACGCTGGGTCGGCAATGATGACAGGGCGCTGCTGCCCAATGAAGGTGTCCTTGACTGACATCGGACAGCACTAATGTGGATAATTAGCCACGCACGCTCTAATTGGCACGGCGGAGAGTGATGTCTAGTAACTAGGTAGAATTAATGAGCACGGAATAATGGCTCTCTACTCAATGCAGGCAGGGTGTGTGGAACTGATGGTACTGATGATAAGGGGGAACAACCACCCAAACATGCAGTATTACAGCATCACACAGTGTGTCTGGACTGACAGCTGAATGTAACTCTATTTTTAGCTAACTATAACTTGTGATTTAGATCTAATGGCATGTAGATGGAGAATGTAACAATGTCTGCCGTGTGTGATAGTGATGAGCTACAGTGCAAAATGTTGTTTACCAAAGGTTCAGTCGGTAAGGCTGGTCTGACTAGATCGCCACTTTTCCTTCATCGAAATCAAATCAAATCAAAGTTTATTTGTCACAAGCGCCGAATACAGCAGGTATTGATATCTCGTAAACTCATAAGCATTGCAGGTATTGATATAGTAGTGGTTATAATGATACCTCATCAGCATAGCCAGTATTTATAAGGCCGTGTTTATAATGTCACCTCACTAGCAAAGCAGCTCATGTGGTAGCGTTTAGAATGTTGCCGCATCACTGTATCGATATGGCAATGATTATAGCGTCTCCTCATAAGCATACCAGGTATCTATGGTGGTGCCTATAATGCTACCACGTCAGTATAGCAGGTGTTTATAGGGTAATGCCATAATGTTACCTCATCAGCTTAGTGTCACGTCTCTCCTCCTCCTTTGCGATTAGCAAGTATGTGCAATGTCATTCAAGTATTATCATCAGCCTGTGAGCATGGGCAGACCAATGGGCTCAATCGTGTAATAATCCCTTTCTTTCACCCAATGGGCATGAATTTCAGGGAGTATTGATATCTCAACTTAAACCTTGTCTCCCACTTGTTGTTTTGCAGCAACAGTCTTCCAAATACCAGCTGCCCAGCGTACGGCAACCTGTCATCAGCATCTGGTTCTGAGGAGCATTCCTTGGAGACAAGGGCTATCCCAAACTATTCCATAAAATTCCATATTGTATCCAGTTAAGCCTGTACTCGATTGCACTAACATTACAACGTGAATGTATATAACCACAAATCATATCCTCTCAGGCTGGTTTGCTTTGCAACGACCAGCCTTCCAAGCGGATTGTTTGATACTGATTAAGTTCAGTGCAAACCTGAAATACCATAGCTACAAAATACAATGACTTGTTCCTTTTAGAAGAGTGAACACACTGCAAACACGCGTTATTACATCGCTGCAATCTTGGCGTCAACGTGAATGGAGAGAGGGAAAACAGACAGGCTAGCATTGGTAATGGTGTATTAGTCACGCCCTGCTGCTGTCCTACGTCTCTTTTGATTATAGTCCAATCAAATCACGCTTTATTCATATAGTATATTTCAGACATGAATGCAACGCAATGCACTCACAGGATTAAAAATAGGTTTTAAAAAAAACTATGAAAATAGACAAATATTTACTACACGGAAAACATAAGAGGATAAAAAACTCAAGAATAACAGTAACTGAAAGGCTTACAAAGCACCCTAAGGAAAAGCAATGCTTAAAATGTGTTTTTTTATGATCTCTTTTCAATAAGTCCACAGTTTTGACCTCCCTCCGGTTCTCTAGCAGGCTATTCCAGAGGCTGTGAACTGGAAATGCCCACAATTCACAGCTGAATTGGTTCCTTGGTTTGGTGATACACTTATCATAAGTCTGACTTAATTCCCTCTGCTCTTTCTGTCATACTCATTAACTGGGTCTGATCTTGCAGTCTGGGTTTGCTCTTGCAGTCTCTGTGTGTGTGCGTGCATCTGTGTGTGGCACCACAGAAATTGGGACTATGTTTCTGTGGTGCCATTGTTATGGAACATTTCAAGCAGCATTCTGTACAGCCAGTTTGCAAATCTTTAGGTCTCCAAGGATTATGCAATAACTGAAATGCTAAAAACATTATGTCATATAAACTGAGGACAATTGCACACTTGTGAAATCATTTCCAGGCCAAACAATAACAGATGCAGGCTCTCTATGAACATGCTGTTACGCTCGTCGTTTGAATGAGACTAAGGTGCAGCATGGTAGGCGAACATCTTACTTTCATTATAATGAACACCGAAAAACAACTAAATACAAAACTAACGTAAAGTTCCGCATGCTACACAGCAACTATACAAAATCAAGATCCCACAAACTAAGGTGGGAAAAAGGCTGCCCCCCCACACACACACACACAGTATCAGCACATTAGTGACGCCATGCTTAGGAATGCAAAATATTTTTCACGCCCTGCCTTGTCAGTGGTGATTTAATAAAGCCCTGGCAGAATAAAAGCATTACATTCAAAAGGCGATCATGCAGTGAGGGAAAATAGAAACAGCATATCATTATCACACACAGTCATGCAGAATTCTAAGCTTGTGACAACTGACATTTTACACACTGTTATACATTGTTTTGTCCTACAATGATGAAGATTAGGAACTTTGTTCCACAAGTATGACAGCAGCACTCACTTGTGAAGATAATTTGTGCAGACTTCACTGTCGGTCATACTTTCATGGAAACAATTCGGAATCTGTAATTGACTTTGAAGCCATTTTGCTGATTATGTTAATGCATGTGTGGACGTGCGCACACACATATACACAGACACAAACATACACACACACACACACACACACACACACACACACACGGACAAGATCTAAATGCAAATTCTCTCTCTCTTTCTCCCCATCTCTACATCCTGTCATCCCACTGTCCCAGTGGTAGCTAGCCCTTTCATTGCTCAGAGTGGCTCTGTTTGGTTCGTCTCGGATTTCTCCCATGTTCCAGCACTCATTGCTTAACCGCCCTTGTCTCCACTGCTAATTTGCATGAGATCATTAGCATGCAGACTGGGAGGCCATAGTGTATCTGTGCATCTGCCATGTACCAGGGACAGCATGCCATATTTCACAGATGAATAATGGATGGATCATGCTTTAGGGGAGGGCTTTCAATGAGTCAGTGTCTTACATATGGCCAACATATTCTCCATTTGGAAGGTGACCATTCTAGAGATGAGGTGGGCGCTGCCCAAAATACCATCAGGTAGCAGGGCAGAGAGAGCATGGTTAAGGATCAAGGATGAGACAGCTGTATGGTAGAATAGAAAGAGCCGGCCCCCACACAGCAAAGCATGAACATATATTCTGTGTGGAAATGGAAATGGGAACACAGACACCTGCTCTCAGTCCACTTAATCGGGACGCTGACATCCTTCATTGTTTTAATGTCATGTTTATTGATGAGCTTGCGTGTGTGGATATTGTATTCGACGCGTATCCACATTGACGAGCTTATGTGGATATTGTATTCGACACAAATCCAGAAACGGCGTCACAGTAATGTAACAGCGATGTTACAGTACGAGGGCGCAGTGCAAAACAAGTCGATGTTGGTATCAGAAAAGATTCTGTTGACAAAGACAGTGTAGGTCTGTGCTCAGGTCCTCTTATGTAAAGGTGGTGAGGTCTCTCTCGGGGTCTTTATACAGGTTGCGTAATCAGGTGAAGCGCTTGCAGCAGACTCAAAGGGGAAGAGGTGGCGAAGTAACACAGGACGCAGTGTCTTAGCTCTGAAGATATTTCTCTTTGGGAGATATGACTAATTTAAAGGCCTCTCTAGGCGTTCCCGACACTTTACAAGTGTCTGCCTTGCCATTTCTCTCAGTGCATACCTTTCGAACGGGGGATTGCGGAGCGAGGTTGATTAGCGGGAGGGATTGATTGGCCTATACTCTAGAACTTGAAAAAAATAATGAAGGGAATGTTTACCATGGTGTTCGATTGCACATTATTTGCATAGTGCCCTGGATACATATAGTGAAGCTTATTTCCTATTCAGCAAGTTTACATTTACCTTTTCTCTCACAGTAAGAGACAGTTGTTTACCCTGTCAGGACCTATTAACTTCAATAATGGGATAAGCCCAATAATGAGATTAGCCTTCACATCACTGACAGTGTATTAGAGTCATCAATGTCAAAGTGAGGTGGATTTCTGCAGAATACACTGCAGCTTTAGTTTGAGTAATGTGTATTAGCATGGCCTAAGGTGTGTTTTCACAACGCAGGATAAGTTTCACAACTGACATGTTTCAGTGTCCAGTCAGAGAATGAGGAATGACTCACTGCAGGTGTTCAATTGTGGGCAAATAGAGATTGACAACAGAAACTTGGGCTGAAGAATGAATCCATTTTTTTCCTATTAAGATGTTTCTTCCTTATGTGTCATCCAGACACCCACCCGTTGATCCCTCCCACTGACCAGACATCCATCACCTTCACACAGAGGAATATGTCATCAACGGCTTGACATCCCCTAGCAGCAATTGGATTCTAAACTCTAAAGCTATATCACCATACTTGAATATGTTTCCATACCTCATATTGGCAGACATAGATCCAAGTCTACAAACACTAGAAACCAGGACTGGAAAAGCTTCTGCTGTGTGAGAATACATTATCACAAGATCAGCCCAGGGTTTCATTCTACGGCTGTTTTGGTGGACATGGGTGGTCCTGCGATCACTTGTACAGTACAGAGGGTCTGTTGAACCCTAATTAGGATTTAAAAGTTGTTTATGGGGAGCATTCAGCTTGACTACCCCTCCACCTCAGTAGGGTAAAAAAGTGTGAATGATGAGAGCCACATTTCTGCACCAGGGGACCTTTTTATTTATAGCATTCATTATTGATGTTGACTTTTTGGTGCTGTCAACCGAATAATGCTACCAAAGTGGATGGTGCAGGACAAGGGATGGTGTTGGTGTACTTCTGGGATACAGCTTTGGGAGTTTTCCTGTAGGTACCTTGCTGTACAGCAACTGTTTTCTCCTGCATATCAGAGGTCAAGTAGGGGTGTAGATAGATGTTTGATCTAAAGGAAATTAGAGCTGGCCTAGGGGTAACCAGGACTAGGATAGGCACAATACAGGCTGCTACTGTATACATATTGCAGATATGGAGGTTAGAACAAACATGCAACCCTATGACAAAAGCACACATTGAGGAAAAACACTTGGCTGCTGTCATGGAACAAGAAGAATTCAGTCAATCATTCACTCAACCAATCAGTTATATTGTGTTCAATTGCACTAGTACAACATACATTTGGTCACAAGGGGCTTTAAAAACTAGTGCCTGTTATTTCAAACTTTTTTTTCTGTTTTCCTCTTAAAAAAGTAAAATAAAATGAAATTAACAACAAACCCTGGGAGAGTCCTTTAAATATACTGTTATTGTAATGTAGCTACTCTCATCCGGAATGTTCAAGGTGTTTTTGCTATCATTAAAACATTTCTGAAACATAATACCTTGGGGAAAATAAGGAGAGGATAGAAAGAGAATACTTTGTCCAACTCATGAATGTTAATGTTTGGTGCTAATTACGAACTGAGATAATTATACTGAAATGCTAAGGCTGTTCAATTATAGATGAGGGCCCTTACAGCTTGTGTTCATTTATTTGTTGATTTGTTTAACTCCAAGAGTTCTAAAGCCTAATGTTAAACGTGGACCTCAGCTAAAAAATGATGGTTAAACTGTAGCTTTAGAGGTGAGCTAATGGAAGTGGAAATGTTTGTGTGCCCTACTGTCATTGAACTGAGAAAGCATGACCAAGAGCCTAAATGTTTCCCTGTGTTTACACACCTACTGTAGTCCATCTGTCGTCATGAGCTGTCACATTTTGGTAGTGTTAAAACCAAGATGGAAAGACAAGATGGCCTTTTATGCTGTGAAATCAAACTACGCAAGCATCAAAATGGCGGGAGAAGTTTATCAGCTGCAGGCATTGCCAAGGGACGTTTATTGAAGGACTATTCCCTCAATTTCCTCAGTCAGGTGGGGGGCTGTAGTAAGCTTTCTGCTTTAGTTTCCGAAGTTGATCGATCTCTGTTGAGGGAGGGGTTGATTTTTACATGTCATGTATTTATTTCTTCTGAACATTTCCTTAGTTTGCAATGTCAATTTCTTGCAATATTTTTCAAAATACTTACGTTTATGTTCGCTAGCTGGACAGGCAAAAACCGCTGAGTACAAAACTGTAAAACAATCAAAACGCGTGTACTATCCATGGTACTATCTCTGCTGATCACGTCTGCAAATCATGTGATCTGTAGCTGGTGACAGCTCGAGAGAAAAGAGATCTCCATCCAGCAAACTGCTATCAGGTAAAGTCATTTTTTATCTAACCATTTAGTTAAGAAGAAATGTGATACCATCAATGCAAGCTCTAAAATAACTCACAACTTAAAAAACAGCAGCCTTAGTGTATGTAGCTAGCTTGCTAGATAGGTAGACAGTTGCAACAAGTAGATCTGTTGCTAGCTAGCAGGAGCAGTTCGCTTAAATCACTGGACAGAATGTCATTCCGGGACAGGGAGTGTTTAAGTAATAATTTAAGTAATAATAGTAGTAATAATAATAGTAGTAGTAATAATAGTAATAATTAGTAATAATTAATAGTAATAATTTAATAATAGTAATAATTTAAGACCACAAAAATCTAAAGGACAAGTAGTGTAAAGCTATTACAGCCATCAGGGCAATACCCACTAATTTCTTTCATACTGAAACATTTGAAATGCCACATTATTCCTGTCAATAGTTGGAGTAGGATGATTGCAGAGCACCCTGCCTCTGACTGTCAGGGTGTTCATTTTCTAGCTCACAAACTACATTCCTTTGCTGTGATTATTTATTTTTTATTCATTAACGTCTCTTACTTTTGTCTCACATGATCTATTCAGCTCTCCTGTGTCCTGCTCCCAGAGATCAACCAAGTGCTATTCACCAAGCATGAGTTGATTCACTCACCTGTGAGGAGAACCATTCTACTGCAGATTGAACTAGCCATGCCGTCATTATTTAGACATTGGGAACACATGCATTTGCATGTTATCTTTCCTTTGTGGGTCTTTGTCTTATTCAGTATAGTGCATTTTAGACACCAAACTACAGATATACACGTTAAACACCAACTACAGATATACATGCTTGTTTGAGGATCTCAAAGACTAAATTCAATGCAGAATCAGTTTAACAGGTGACAAACAGATTACTTTGGTGAAAATGATATTGTCCCCGTCAGGAGACCAGGCTATTGCCATAGACGGTATAGATCTCGTCTCTGGACCACACAAGCTTTAGATTGTATTCTGCTAAGGCACTTGTCTTTCACATTGGTCAGCTACATTGGTAACCAGGGTGGGATCCTTACGATACTCCTATGGGGGCTCACAAATGCTCCTGGAGAGAAGAGGGAATACTGAAGCATGTGTTGATGACAGTTTACAGTCTCCATCAAATCAAATTGTATTTGTCACATGCGCCGAATGCAACAGGTGTAGGTAGACCTTACAGTGAAATGCTTACTTGACCAACAATGCAGTTTTAAGAAAAACAATTGTTGAGTAAGAAATAGATAAGTAAATATTTAAAATAACAAATAATTGAAGAGAAGCGGTAAATTAATAGTAGCGAGGCTATGTACAGGGGGTAGTGAGGCTATATACAGGGGGTACCAGTACAGAGTCAATGTGCAGGGGTACAGGTTAGTCAAGATAATTGATGTAATATGTACATGTAGGTAGAGTTAAAGTGACTATGCATAGATAATAAACAGAGAGTACCAGCAGCGTAAAATAGGGGGGACATTGCAAATAGTCCGGGAAGCCATTTGATTAGCTGTTCCAGAGTTAATTATTTAATCTTTATTTAACTAAGTAAGTCAGTTAAGAACCAATTCTTATTTACAATGACGGCCAACAAGGGAACAGTGGGTTAATAACTGCCTTGTTCAGGGGCAGAATGACAGATCATGGCTTGGGGGTAGAAGCTGTTAGTAACCTCTACAGCAGTGGTTCCCAAACTTTTTATAGTCCCGTACCTCTTCAAACATTCAACCTCCAGCTGCGTACCCCCTCTAGCACCAGCGTCAGCGCACTCTCAAATGTTGTTTTTTGCCATCATTGTAAGCCTGCCACAGACACTATACAATAAATTTATTAAACCTAAGAATGAGTGTGAGTTTTTGTCAAAACCCGACTTGTGGGAAGTGACAAAGCTCTTATAGGACCAGGGCACAAATAATAATATAATAATAATAATACATAATTTAGCTCTTTATTTAACCATCTTACATGTAAAACCTTATTTGTTCATCAAAAATTGTGAATAACTCACCACAGGTTAATGAGAAGGGTGTGCTTGAAAGGATGCACGTAACTCTGCAATGTTGGGTTGTGTCGGAGAGAGTCTCAGTCTTAAATCATTTTCCACACACAGTCTGTGCCTGTATTTAGTCTTCATGTGTTGTCTGTGTGTTGTCCTTGTTAATGCAGACAGAGAGTAGCTCCAATTTCTTAATCATAGCCTCAATTTTGTCCCGCACATTGAATATAGTTGCGGAGAGTCCCTGTAATCCTCGATTCAGATCTTTCAGACGAGAAAAAACATCACCCAGATAGGCCAGTCGTGTGAGAAACTCGTCATCATGCAAGCGGTCAGACAAGTGAAAATTATGGTCAGTAAATAAAACTTTAAGCTCGTCTCTCAATTCAAAAAAACGTGTCAATACTTTGCCCCTTGATAACCAGCGTACTTCTGTATGTTGTAAAAGTGTTGCATTGTTGCTGCCCAAATCATTGCATAGTACAGAAAATACACGAGAGTTCAGGGGCCTTGCTTTAATAACAAAGTTAACCATTTTCACTGTAGTGTCCAAAACATATTTCAAGCTGTCAGGCAGTTCTGCCCCTGAACAGGCAGTTAAACCCACTGTTCCTAGGTCGTCATTGAAAATAAGAACTTGGCTAGTTAAATAAAGGTAAAATACATTAAAAAAATTCCCTTGGCAGCAAGAGCCTCTCGGTGGATGCTGCAGTGTACCCAAGTACACTGTACGCAAGTTACCACTCCACTATGTCTCCCTGTCATGGTTTTTGCGCCGTCATTATAGATACCAACATGAGCAGCAGCTACGCTTGGCTACATACAAACCGTTAGTGGAATTCCCGCGAGAGAGAAACGGTTATTGTGATTGGATGTTAATTATTTGACTAGGCTACCTGTATTTGACATTGTGTTGTTATTTCGCTGAACACTAGATGGTAAAAACAAAATTGGGGCAGTGAAACGAGGCTACCCAGGAGAGAGAGAAAATGTCACCCAAATATATAGTCCCGTTAGAAAATATAAATGGATTGTTTGAAAATGTGAAGAATTGTCATTTATTTAAAAAAATTATGTGAATCTCATTTTTATTTGGCATACCCCGATGGCATTGTGCGTACCCCAGTTTGGGAATACCTGCTCTACAGGATTGGTGTCCCCCCCACGGGATGGTTGAGCTAACGTGGGCTAATGTGACTAGCATGAGGTTGTAAGTAACGTGAACATTTCCCAGGACATAGACATAACTGATATAGACAGAAAGCTTCAAATCTTGTTAATCTAACTGCACTGTCCAATTTACAGTAACTATTACAGTGAATGAATACCATGCTCTTGTTTGAGGAGAGTGCACAATTATGAACTTGAAAATGTATTAATAAACGATTTAGGCACATTTGGGTAGTCTTGATGCAACATTTTCAACAGATATACAATTGTTCATTGGATCAGTCTAAAACGTTGTAGGTACACTGCCATCTAGTGGCCAAAATCTAAATTGTGCCTTGCCTAGAATAATATGTAACGGCCTTTCTCTTGTGTTTAAAATATTTTATCTTTGAATGATCTTTTACCATATCTAATATGTTATAATCTCCTACATTAATTTCACATTTCCACAAACTTCAAAGTGTTTCCTTTCAAATGGTATCAAGAATATGAATAGTCTTGCTTCAGGTCCTGAGCTACAGGCAGTTAAATATGGGTATGTCATTTTAGGCGAAATATGAAAAAAAGGGGCAGATCCTTAAGAGATTTTGGACCTAGACCAGGTGCTCCGGTAGCGCGTGCCTTGAGGTAGCAGAGAGAACAGTCTATGACTAGGGTGGCTGGAATCTTTGAAAATGTTTTGGGCCTTCCTGACATTGCCTGGTATAGAGGTCCTGGATGGCACGAGGCTTGACCCCGGTGATGTACTGGGCCATACGCACTACCCTCTCTATTGCCTTGCGGTCGGAGGCCTAGCAGTTGCCTTACCGGCCAGTGATGCAACCGTTCAGGATGCTCTCGATGGTGCAGTTGTAGAACTTTTGAGGATCTGAGGAACCATGCAACATCTTTTCAGTCTCCTGAGGGGGAATAGGCTGTGTCGTGCCTTCTTCACAACTGTCTTGGAATGTTTGGACCATGATAGTTTGTGGTGATGTTGACACCAAGGAACTTGATGCTTTCAACCTGCTCCACTACATTCCCATTTATGAGAATGTGGTCATGCTCAGTCTTCCTTTTCTTGTAGTCCACAATCATCTTCTTTATCTTGATAACTTTACCACCTGGGGGCGGCCCGTGAGGAAGTCCAGGATCCAGTTGCAGAGGGAGGTGTTTAGTCCCAGGGTCCTTAGCTTAGTGATGAGCTTTTAGGGCACTAAGGTGTTGACTGTTGAGCTGTTGTCAATCAACAGCATTCTTACATAGGTATTCCTCTTGTCCAGATGAGATAAGGCAGTGTGCAGTGTTATGGCGATTGTGTGATTTGTGGACCTGTTGGGGCGATATGCAAACTGAAGTGGGTCTAGGGTGGCAGGTAAGGTGGAGGTGATATGATCCTTGACTAGTCTCTCAAAGCACTTCATGATGACAGAAGCCTTCTTTGGTACAGGAACAATGGTGGCCATCTTGAAGCATGTGGGGACAACAGACTGGGATAGGGAGCGATTGAATATGTCTGTAAACACACCAGCCAGCTGGTTTGCGCACACTCTGAGGACATGGCTAAGGATGCCGTCTGGGCCAACAGCCGTGCGAGGGTTAACACGTTTAAATGTCTTACTCACATCGGCCATGGAGAAGGAGGGGGGGGCACTGTCCCTGTTAGTGGGCAGGGACGGTGGCACTGTCTTATCCTCAAAGCAGGCAAAGAAGGTGTTTAGCTTGTCTAAAAGCGAGATGTCAGTGTCCGTAAGATGACTGGTATTCTTTTTGTGTTCCATGATTTCCTGTAGACCCGGCCACATACGTCTTGTGTCTGAGCCATTGAATTGTGACTCCACTTTGTCCCTATACCAACATTTTCCTTGTTCGATTGCCTAGCGGAGGGAATAACTAAACTGTTTATATTCGGCCATATATATTCGGCCACTCTTCTTTCCATGGTTAAATGTGGTGGTTCGCGCTTTCAGTTTTATGTGAATGCCGCCATCCATCCACAGTTTCTGGTTAAGGTAGGTTTTAATAGTCACAGTGGGTACAATATCTCCAATGCACTTCCTTATAAACTCACTCACAGAGTCAGTGTATAGATACATTTTATTCTCTGAGGCTACTCGGAACATTTCCCAGTCCACGTGATCAAAACAATCGTGAAGTGTGGATTCCGATTGGTCAGACCAGCATTGAATGGTTGTAGTCACGGGTACATCCTGTTTGAGTTTCTGCCTACAAGACGGTAGGAGCAAGATGGAGTCGTGGTCGGATTTACAGAAGAGATGGCGAGGGAGGGCCTTGTATGCATCGCAGAAGTTAGAGTAGCAGTGATCGAGTGTATTGCCCATCCGAGTGCTGTTAAAATCCCCAAGTACAATAAATGCAGCCTCAGGATATATGGTTTCCAGTTTACATAGAGTCCAGTGAAGTTCCTTGATGGCCATCGTGGTGTCTGCTTGAGGTGGTATATACACAGCTGTGATGATAACTGACAATAATTATTTTGGGAGATAATATGGCCGGCATTTGATTGTAAAGAATTCTAGGTCAGGTGAGCAGAAAGACTTCCTGTAGAGTTCCTGTATGCTGTTGTGATTAAACCATGAGTCGTTAATCATGACGCATACACACCCGCCCTTCTTCTTCCCAGAGAGGTGTTTATCACTGTCGGCGCGATGCATGAAGAAGGCCGGTGGCTGAACCGACATATCCCGAGAGAGCCATGTTTCCATGAAACAGAGAATGATACAGAGTCTGACATCTCTCTGGAAGGCAACCCTTGCTCTAATTTCGTCTACCTTGTTGTCAAGAGACTGGACATTGGCGAGTAGTATACTCGGAAGCAGTGAGTGGTGTGCACGCCTACAGAGCCTGACCAGGAGGCCGCTCCGCCTGCCTCTTCTGTGGCGACGTTGTTTTGGTTAGGCTTCTGGGATTAGATCCACTGTCCTGGGTGGTGGTCCAAACAAAGGATCTGCTTTGGGAAAGTCGTATTACTGGTCGTAATGTTGGTAAATTGATTTCGCTCTTATATCCCTGAATTCATCCCGGCTGTATATAATAACACTGAAGATTTTCTGGGCTAACAATGTAAGAAATAATACATAATAAGGACTGGAAGTGAGGTGACCATCTCTGTCTGCGCCATCGTATTGTGAGGGTTCCAGTCTTTGCTAGCAAACCAGTCCTGTAGCTTAGCATCTGCGTCATCTGACCACTTCTTTCTTGACCGAGTCACCGGCGCACCCTGTTTTAGTTTTTGCTTGAAAGCAGGAATCAGGAGGATAGAATTATGGTCAGATTTGCCAAATGGAGGGCGAGGGGGAGCTTTGTACGCATATCTGTGTGTGGAACAAAGGTGGTCTAGAGTTTTTTCCCTCTGGTTGCACATTTAACATGCTGGTAAAATTAGGTAAAACGGATTTAAGTTTCCCTGCATTAAAGTCCCCGGCCACTAGGAGCGCCGCCTCTTGATTAGCATTTTCCTGTTTGCTTATTGCCGTATACATCTCATTGAGTGGGGTCTTAGTGCCAGCATCAGTTTGTGGTGGTAAATAGACAGTTACGAAGAATATAGATGAAAACTCTCTTGATAAATAGCGTGGTCTACAGCTTATCATGAGATACTCTACCTCAGGTGAGCAAAACTTTGAGACTTCCTTACTATCAGATTTCTTGCACCAGCTGTTGTTTACAAATACTGGAGGCGGCTGTTCTAGCTTGCAGATGCAGCCTAAAACCAGCCAGCTGTATGTTAATCATGTCGTCGTTCAGCCACGACTCTGTGAAGCGTAAGATATTACAGTTTTTAATGTCCCGTTGGTAGTATATATTTTGCTATCCAATGATTGTATGTTGGCTAATAGGACTGATGTTAAAGACAGAATACCTTCTTGCCGTCGGATTCTTACAAGGCACCCTGACCTACGTTGCCGATATCTCCATATCTTTCTCCTGCGAATGATGGGGATGATGGCCTTGTCGGGTGTCTGAAGTTAATCCTTCGCGCCAGACTTAATCCTTCGCGCCAGACCTTCGCGCCAGACTTAAAGAAAAATCTTCTTCCAGTACGAGCTGAGTAGTCACTGTCCTGATATCTAGAAGCTCATTTTGGTCATAAGAGACGGTGGCAAAAACATTATGTTTTTATTATTATGTTTTCATTATGTTTTTTTTATTTTTTTATAAGTTACAAATAACGCGAAAAAACACACACAATAGCACAATTAGTTAGGAGACTGTAAAACGGCAGCCTTCTCCTCTGTCGCCATTCACAGGCCCATGCTTTGGCATAGATGGTAAAGCTCTCATTTCTGAACTGCAACCTGGTAAGATTGTGCCCTCCATGGCACTTTATATACATTGTTTGGTAAGTAACACTATATTTAGATACTTCAAATACTGCCTGAGATACCTTTGCTATTTGTCTCCGTATTAAATAAATGTGTTCTTTGTTTGAATGTATATGCATGAAACATATGGTACATTATGGAAAACATGTCTCACACTCAGTCATAGTTAGTAGAATAATGAATGGATTGGCAAGATTTTGGCACCGTCAACTTTTAGAAGGTTAGTAGTAAACCACCTAAATATACTTACATTCACTGAACATTAAGTATTTGAAACTCAAACATTCCAGTGTTGTAGTACTTGAGACAGGTCTCGAAACCACATATTGAGTGTCTCGGTCTTGTCTTGGTGTTAGATACATTTGTACTCAGTCTTAACTCGGTCTCGGACAGTGAAGACTCATTTCTTTTTGAGAAGAATGATCAGTTTCCATTCAGTCAGCACATTAAACCACTTCGCCAGGCCAAATACTGTATATACACTCCTTTCTTGAAAGACAAATATCTTAACAGTCTTTATATCTATTATAGACATGTTTGTGCAGCCCTTTACTGCGTCCAAAATACTACTATTGTTTTACTCCAGCAATTTTGCAGTGTAACTGGGATGTCCGGCTGGGATGTCCTTGTCCCATGGCTTCGGTCACCAGCTGTACAGAGTTTCCTCTGACACATTAGTGCATCTGGCTTTCGGGTTAAGGTGAGCAGTGTTTCAAGAAGCAGTGCGACTTGGCGGGGTCATGTTTCGGAGGACGCATGGCTCTTGACCTTCACCTATCCCCGAGTCTGCACGGTAGTTGCAGGAAGAATATATATTTTTGGGCAGGAAGAATATATATTTCAAACAGCTATGCTGAGCTCACCTGTGATGTGATGTGATGAATTGTAAATCGTAATTGCTATTAGCTAATTCATATTATTTTTCATATTATTTAGAGTTAGCTAAATATGACCGTTTGTGTTACATCAATCTTTCCTCAGTTTCTGGTTTGGAGAATTGTGTTATGCTGTCAGAAGTTCTGTGAATGTCTGAACATTGCATCCAAAAATAAACTGGTCTCGTTCAGGACATAATGTTGTAAAGACTATGTTTGTGCAAAATGTTTCTGTGAAAAAAGTGTGGCCAGCTAAAATGCTGACTGTTACAGTGAATGCAAAAGTAGTCATCCGCTTTGGCGTTTTTCCTATTTTGATGCATTACAACCTCTAATTTAAATTTATTTTTATTAGGATTTCATGCAATGGACATACACAACATAGTCCAAATTGGTGAAGTGAAATTATTATTTTTATTTTTTGTAAATAATAAAAAAAGGAAAAGTCATGCATGCATATGTATTCACTCCCTTAGCTATGAAGCCCCTAAATAAGATCCGTTGCAACATATTATTAAGGAGGGTATTAATCAGAGAGACATCAAAGAGACCAAAGATAATCCTGAAGGAGCTGCAAAGCTCCAAAGCGGAGATTGGAGTACTCCCAAACATATGGAAGAAGGTACTCTGGTCAGATGAGATTAAAAGTGAGCTTTTTGGCCATCAAGGAAAATGCTATGTTTAGCGCAAACCCAACCCAAACTCTCATCCCCCCCCCGAGAACACCATCCCCACAGTGAAGCATGGTAATGGCAGGATCATCTTGTGGGGATGTTTTTCATCATCAGGGACTGGGATATGCCAAGTTTATAGAGACCTACCCCAAGAGACTTGCAGCTGTAATTGCTCCAAAAGGTGGCTCAACAAAGTATTGACTTCGGTGGGGTGAATAGTTATGCACACTCAAGTTTTCAGTTTTTTTGTCTAATTTCTTGTTTGTTTCACAATAACAAATAGTTTGCATCTTCAAAATGGTAAGCATGTTGTGTAAATCAAATGATACAAACCCAGCAAAAATCCATTTTAATTCCAGGTTGTAAGGCAACAAAATAGGAAAATTGCAGAGGGGGGTGAATAAGTCACCGTACGTTCTAAATAAACATTCTAATCACACCAATTTGAGCATACACTACAGGGGCATTTACATTATAGGTAACGTTTCGACATTACTCTGGACCCTCGGCGTTACTCTGGACCCTGATCTCTCTTTTGAAGAACATATCAAGACCATTTCAAGGACCGCTTTTTCAGTCTACGTAACATTGCAAAAATCAGAAACTTTCTGTCCAAAAATTATGCAGAAAAATGAATCCATGCTTTTGTCACTTCTAGGTTAGACTACTGCAATGCTCTACTTTCCGCCTACCCGGATAAAGCACTAAATAAACTTCAGTTAGTGCTAAATACGGCTGCTAGAATCCTGACTAGAACCAAAAAATTTGATCATATTACTCCAGTGCTAGCCTCCCTACACTGGCTTCCTATCCAAGCAAGGGCTGATTTCAAGGTTTTACCTGCTAACCTACAAAGCATTACATGGGCTTGCTCCTACCTATCTCTCTGATTTGGTCCTGCCATACATACCTACACGTACGCTATGGTCACAAGACGCAGGCCTCCTAATTGTCCCTAGAATTTCTAAGCAAACAGCTGGAGGCAGGGCTTTCTCCTATAGAGCTCCATTTTTATGGAACGGTCTGCCTACCCATGTCAGAGACGCAAACTCGGTCTCAACCTTTAAGTCCTTACTGAATACTCATCTCTTCAGTGGGTCATATGATTGAGTGTAGTCTGGCCCAGGAGTGGGAAGGTGAACGGAAAGGCTCTGGAGCAACGAACCGCCCTTGCTGTCTCTGCCTGGCCGGTTCCCCTCTTTCCACTGGGATTCTCTGCCTCTAACCCTATTACAGGGGCTGAGTCACTGGCTTACTGGGGCTCTCTCATACCGTCCCTGGAGGGGGTGCCTCACCTGAGTGGGTTGATTCACTGATGTGGTCATCCTGTCTGCCCCCCCCCCCCCCTTGGGTTGTGCCGTGGCGGAGATCTTTGTGGGCTATACTCAGCCTTGTCTCAGGATGGTAAGTTGGTGGTTGAAGATATCCCTCTAGTGGTGTGGGGGCTGTGCTTTGGCAAAGTGGGTGGGGTTATATCCTTCCTGTTTGGCCCTGTCCGGGGGTGTCCTCGGATGGGGCCACAGTGTCTCCTGACCCCTCCTGTCTCAGCCTCCAGTATTTATGCTGCAGTAGTTTATGTGTCGGGGGGCTAGGGTCAGTTTGTTATATCTGAAGTACTTCTCCTATCCTATTCGGTGTCCTGTGTGAATTTAAGTGTGCTCTCTCTAATTCTCTCGTTCTCTCTTTCTCTCTCTCGGAGGACCTGAGCCCTAGGACCATGCCCCAGGACTACCTGGCATGATGACTCCTTGCTGTCCCGAGTCCACCTGGCCGTACTGCTGCTCCAGTTTCAACTGTTCTGCCTTATTATTATTCGACCATGCTGGTCATTTATGAACATTTGAACATCTTGGCCATGTTCTGTTATAATCTCCACCCGGCACAGCCAGAAGAGGACTGGCCACCCCACATAGCCTGGTTACTCTCTATGTTTCTTCCTAGGTTTTGGCCTTTCTAGGGAGTTTTTCCTAGCCACCGTGCTTCTACACCTGCATTGCTTGCTGTTTGGGGTTTTAGGCTGGGTTTCTGTACAGCACTTTGAGATATCAGCTGATGTACGAAGGGCTATATAAATAAATTTGATTTGATTTGTTTACATTTGAGTCATTTAGCAGACACTCTTAATTATCCAGAGCGACTTACTTACTGAGTAGTGAGTGCACACATTTTCATACTTTTCTCTCTTGCGGGAATCAACCCTGGTGAGGAAGCACCATGGTCTACCAACTGAGCTGCACAGACCACAGTAGAATGATCACACCTGTGTTTTGGTACGTGTGAAAGGGTTTTAAGCATTGTTGTGGACTTAGACCATCACATTTCTTTATTATAATTATTTTTTTAAGTGTTATTTTGAGAGGGAAATTCTGACAAATCTATAGGAAAATGCATTTCACTCAGGGTGCCTTTCCTTCTCCTTTTGGGAACTTTTGGGCAAAATTAGAGTATACCCACTTCTCCAGGTACCACTACAACACTCCACAGGGCCAATGGAAAGACAGCAGTCACACACAGTATGATGTTAAAGGATAAGCAGTCCATGAACTCGGACATGACAAGCCAGTAGGTCCCAATCGTAAGAATACAAAAACTCAACACCACCACCCAATTGAAATGTACAACTATTACTTCGCATTGCAAAAAACATTTCACGATTAGCACACAAAGTAACCGGTGACCTAAAGTTTCAAGTGGAACTGACAGCGCTGTAACTACTTTGCGGATATGAAATAAACAGACAATCATAATATCAGTCAAAATGATGAAATTCCCAGTTTATGCTACAAAACCAACTTGATAAGAGGTTTTAAAAATAGATTCTATTTGACTGAACTTTCCATGACGTACACTAAGGCATTTTTGGCAGAATAGATGGATGCAGTTCAATGAATGATTCATATAATTATATTCATACTTTCAATGATGTTCTGATTTAATCTCTTCAGTTTTTCAAGAGGATTTTTCTTTGCTGGTCTCTGAGGAGTCAACCTAGCTAGCTAAGTCATCCATAGGCATCAGAAGCCAGATAAAGACAGTGGAATCAACCAATCACATTTTGACTATGGAAACTTGTGCCTTCTTGAAGGTGTTGGCCTTCAAGAAAGCAGAGACAAGCAAGGAAAAATCCTATTTAGATTTTTTTTTCAAATACTGAATAGATTCAATAAGAACATAATTTAAATAATAATATAAGATAATTATCATTATTATTATATTCATTATTTTATAAATTCTTAGCACTTCTCTAAAAGTGTGGAAGGCCCATTGTTCCCCACTGTGTTTGGGTTAGCAATACTTTGTAGAGTGGGTCTATTTTCCCTCAGCATGCATTTTTTCAATATTCTTAATTAATGTCTAAAGAATTCATGTGTTTTCTGAAATTTAAACACAGAAATACTATGCATTTTTAACTCATATTATGGTGGTGATTTAACAAAATTACAATCATGGTCTTGAATTGGAATCGCATTTTTGTGGTATTGGTCTTGACTCGGTCTCGGACCCCATGTCCCCCTCCTGGGCTCAGTCTAGACTCGGTCTCGCCCCTCCTCCAGTCTTGGTGTTGAATCGGTCTAGATTTTCACAATTCATTTTACAACTGCTTTTTCAATAATCCTACAGGTTCTTTATCATTCTCCAAACCTTAAATTCCAATGCATCCAAATGATGCCTGCCCACCATGCTATTTGGCTTCTGCTATTTGAGAACTAGTTTAGAAATCAATTGTAGAGCACATTGCACAACAGTTCTTTAAAGAAGATTGTATTTCAAGGTATTCTATATGTTTTGGCTAATATGCATATACAGCTGTCGTTTCTAAACCTCCAGTTGTGGCAGGGTAGCCTAGTGGTTAGAGCGTTGGACTAGTAACAATTTATCAATGTTTATTATTAGTATTTCTGCAAAATCACCAGATTTTTTGGAATCAAAACATTACTGCACATAAGGCGCCAATGTAAACTGAGATTTTTGTATATAAATATGTACATTATCGAACTAAACATACATGTATTGTGTAACATGATGTCCTATGAGTGTCATCTGATGAAGATCTTCAAAGGTTAGTGATTAATTTTATCCATATTTCTGCTTTTTGTGACTCCTATCTTTGGCTGGAAAAAATGGCTGGGTGTATTTTTGACTTGGCGGTGATCTGAACTTAATCATATGTTGTGCTTTAGCTGTAAAGTATTTTTGAAATCGGACATGATGGGTAGATTAACAAGATGTTTATCTTTCATTTGCTGTATTGAACTTGTTAATGTGTGAAAGTTACATATTTCAAAAAAATAGTTTTGAATTTCGCACGCTGCATTTTCAGCGGAATGTTGTCGGTGTTCCGCTAGTGGAACCCCTGCGCTAGAAAGGTTAAAACGGTAAAAGATACATGTATGTTTGAGGAATTTTAAGTATGAGATTTCTGTTGTTTTGAATTTGGCGTCCTGCACTTTCACTGGCTGTTGTCATATCATCCCGTTAACGGGATTGCAACCCTAAGAAGTTAACATGTTAAGTAGTCTAGAAATTAGACCAAAGACACAAGGAAGAACTTATCAAACGACCATTGGAACATCTGACGTATCCGGTCTAACGAACACTTCCTGAACAAAGAAAGCCTACTACTACAACTACTAAGGACCTTGTGACCTCTTGTGGAAAACCAGAGACTTGTACAACCAGAGACTTTCTGTCAAACTATTCTTCACAGATGAACAGGGTGATTTCAACATGGATAGAGACGACAAAGACATACAAGCATAGATACAGTTGAAGTCGGAAGTGTACATACACCTTAGCCAAATACATTTAAACTCAGTTTATCACAATTCCTGACATTTAATCCAAGTAAAAAGTCCTTGTCTTAGGCCAGTTAGGATCACCACTTTATTTTAAGAATGTGAAATGTCAGAATAATAGAGAGAGAATGGTTTATTTCAGCTTTTATTTCTTTCATCACATTCCCAGTGGGTCAGAAGTTTACATACACTCAATTAGTATTTGGTAACATTGCCTTTAAATTGTTTAACTTGTGTCAAACGTTTTGGGTAGCCTTCCACAAGCTTCCCACAATAAGTTGAGTGAATGTTGGCCAATTCCTCCTGACAGAGCTGGTTTGTAGGCCTCCTTTCTTGCACATGCTTTTTCAGTTCTGCCCACAAATTTTATATAGGATTGAGGTCAGGGCTTTGTGATGGCCACTCAAATACCTTGACTTTGTTGTCCTTAAGCCATTTTGCCACAACTTTGGAAGCATGCTTGGGGTCATTGTCCATTTGGAGGACCCATTTGTGACCAAACTTTAACTTCCTGACTGATGTCTTGAGATGTTGCTTTAATATATCCACATAATTTTCCTCCCTCGTGATGCCATCTATTTTGTGAAGTAAACCAGTCCCTCCAGCAGCAAAGCACCCCCACAACATGATATTTTCACCCCCATGCTTCACGGTTGGGATGGTGTTCTTCAGCTTGCTAGCCTCCCCCTTTTTCCTCCAAACATAACGATGGTCATTATGGACAAACAGTTCTATTTTTGTTTCATCAGACCAGAGGACATTTCTCCAAAAAGTCTGATCTTTGTCCCCATGTGCAGTTGCAAACCATATTCTGGCTTTTTTTATGGCGGTTTTGGAGCAGTGGCTTCTTCCTTGCTGAGCGGCCTTTCAGGTTATGTCGATAAAGGACTCGTTTTACCGTGGATATAGATACTTTTGTACCTGTTTCCCCCAGCATCTTCACAAAGTCCTTTGCTGTTGTTTTGGGATTGATTTGCACTTTTCGCACCAAAGTACGTTCATCTCTAAGAGACAGAATGCGTCTCCTTCCCGAGCGGTATGACGGCTGCGTGGTCTCATGGTGTTTATACTTGCATACTATTGTTTGTACCTTCAGGCATTTGGAAATTGCTCACAAGGATGAACTTGTGGAGGTCTAAAATTTGGCTGATTTCTTTTGATTTTCCCATGATGTCAAGCAAAGAGGCACTGAGTTTGAAGGTTGGCCTTGAAATACATCCACAGGTACACCTCCAATTGACTCAAATTATGTCAACTAGCCTATCCGAAGCTTCTAAAACCATGACATGACAACTGTTTAAAGGCACAGTCAACTTAGTGTATGTAAACTTCTGACCCACTGGAATTGTGATACAGTGAATTATAAGTGAAATCATCTGTCTGTAAACAATTGTTGGAAAAATGACTTGTGTCATGCACAAAGTAGATGTCCTAACCGACTTGGCAAAACTGTAGTTTGTTTACAAGAAATTTGTGGAGTAGCTGAAAAACGATTTATAATGACTTCAACCTAAGTGTATGTAAACTTCCGACTTCAACTGTATGTACATTGCATTTCTAAATCCGAATGAGCGATAATTAGGGTGCTAAATATCCATATTTACGATGAGCATGTTATTCAACTGTACAATAGTTGAATTACTTTGTCTCTCCTTGTAAGTATTGACGCTGGTAGAGATGAGAAGCAGGTACAAGGAGTGAACATTTACTTATCAACGGACATTGAACAGGACAGGACAGCGTATGGACATGAACACATAATGACATTAATGCTGACACAGGGAGCAAGCGTGGGAACAGACAGTTCTAGACGGGGCAATCAACAAAAGGAAGGAGTCCAGGTGAGTCCAATGAGCGCAGCTGCACGCAGTGATGGTGACAGGTGTGAGTAATGAAGGGCAGCCTGGCGCCCTCGAGCGCCAGAGAGGGAGAATGGGAGCAGGCGTGACACTCCTTCTTCCACTCTTTCTTTCCCCACACCTTTCATTGTGTAACAAGTCGTCATATCGGGTTAGTCCACTTGGGAGTTTTCATTGCATTACGTTAGTAATGAATGTATGATCTATCCTGTGTGTGTGTTTATGTAATTCTGTGTGATTATTTCGTTAGATAGTAAATAAATAGTTAAGCCAATTTGTGTATCACTGAATCATCATTTACATTAGGGTTCGTGCAGTTTTGAAGTCAACGATGTTCAGAATGAGACTGATATGAGGTAATGATAATTAATGGATGACTAATATGATAACGATATATTCTGATATTCTTCAGTTAATTCCGGAAACAGTAACTCATCAAAAAGCTTTTTCTGTGGTGCCCCAAGATTGTTAATGAGTTAATTGTTACATGATTATTTTAATAACGTAATAATTAAACGTAGTCAATTGAGTTGACAAGATAACAGTCATCACATTAATGAGAGTCACATCACGACACAGCGTATCAGAGGCTGTGTTTACATCTTAGGGGGGAATGCACAGGAGGGGAATGCACAGGAGTTCTGATTGCTTCCAAGTTTAGCAGTTCACAAATTTGCCTGTGCAGCCAGTGTTTAAATATACTTTTTTTTCTGAGAAAATGTGCAAGAATTTAATGTACCTGCACATTTTATATGAATATTTCATTGTCATATACAAAAAGTCAATCAACTTCACACTGTTTTCAGGGTCAAAAATTATATTTCTTCAAAGAATCTCATCAACATGTTTATTAACATCATTGTGTTGCCTTAACGATCTGTGAATAACATCATCATTTTCCACATGGAGTTGACAGCCAAAGGAAATTGGAGGACGCTAGAGGTTGGATCAGGCGAAGAGGTCGCCCCATAAGCCCCATCCTGGAACAGTCGCTTTACAGTAATGCTGTTGACGGTGAACCTAGCAGAGAGGGTGAGTGTCGTATGGGGCTTGAGGGAGACTCTTGTGCTGATTAATCAATGATGCTTCATTAATATCCGCTCCCTCACCTCTCATTGTCACACAAGGCTGCATATCTGGGCTAAGTTTGAACCGTGCTGAGGGAACGGGAATGAGGTGTCAATTGGAGAAATATCAATGTGCTAGCGGCAATCTTCCAAGGTGAATATATTTGATGATAATATTAATAATTGGTGTAAGGTTGATTGTACAGCTCAACATACGCTATATATACAAAAGTATATGGACTCCCCTTCAAATGAGTGGACTCAGCTATTTCAGCCACACCCGTTGCTGACAGGTGTATAAAATCGAGCACACAGTCATGCAATCTTTATAGACAAACATTGGCAGAAGAATGGCCTTGCTTCACAGGATGCCAGCTTTCTAACAAGTCAGTTCGTCAAATGTCTGCCCTGCTAGAGCTACCCCGGTCAACTGTAAGTGCTGTTATTGTGAAGTGGAAACATCAAGGAGCAACAATGGCTAGGCCGCACAAAGTGATAGGCCAAACAAGCTCACAGTACACAACCTCAGAGTGCTGAAGCGCATAGCGTCTGTCCTAGGTTGCAACACTCACTACCGAGTTCCAACTGGGAGGACAAATCTTGTTTTGGTGAAAGCCAGGAGAACGGTACCTGCCTCAATGCATAGTGCCAACTGTAAAGTTTGGTGGATGAGGAATAATGGTCTGGGTCTGTTTTTCATGATTCGAGCTCGGACCCTTAAATCCAGTGTAAGAAAATCTTAACGCTACAGCATTGTCACGCCCTGGTCTGAGTATTTTGTGTTTTCTTTATTATTTTGGTCAGGCCAGGGTGTGACATGGGTTTATTTATGTGGTGTGTTTTGTCTTGGGGTTTTTCGTAGGTATTGGGATTGTGGCTTAGTGGGGTTTTCTAGCATTGTCTATGGCTGTCTGGAGTGGTTCTCAATCAGAGGCAGGTGTTTATCGTTGTCTCTGATTGGGAACCATATTTAGGCAGCCATATTCTTTGAGTGTTTCGTGGGTGATCGTTCCTGTCTCTGTTTGTTTGCACCAGATAGGCGGTATAGGTTTTCACGGTACGTTTGTTGTTTTTGTATCGTTCGTTTTTTCTTCGTCATTAAACATGTATCAAGAATACCACTCTGCATTTTGGTCCGACTCTCTTTCACCCAAGGAAAACCCTAACAGAATCACCCACCACAACAGGACCAAGCGGCGTGGTGACAGGCAGCGACAACAGGAGCAACAAAGTTTGGATTATACGACTTGGGAGGAAATAGACAGGTGGGCAGTCGACCCAGGGAGAGTGCCGGAGCCCACCTGGGATTCGCTGGAGCAGTGCGAAGAGGGTTATAGGAGAATGGAGTTGGAGAGACAAGCACGGCGGCGCGGACGGCAGCACGAGAGTCAGCCCCAAAAAATTATTGGGGGGGGGGCTCAGGGAGAGTGTGGCAGAGTCAGGAGTCAGACCTGAGCCAACTCACCCTGTTTATCGTGAGGAGCCAAGGAGGAGACCAGAGCCGGTGTTGGAGGTGAGCGAAGCAGAGACTGAAGGAGTTAATGGGGAAATTGGAGGAGAGAGTTATGAGGGAGTTGCTTTGTTGGTGCTTTAGGTACGGAATTCGCCCGACGGAGCGTGTCGGGGATTTGATGGCACCTGGGTCAGCGCTCCATACTCGTCCTGAGGTGCGTGTTAGTCGGCTGGTGAAGATTGTGCCAGCCTCACGCACCAGGCCTCCTGTGCACCTCCCTAGCCTTGCACGTCCTGTGCCAGCCCTGCTCTCAAGCTCTCCAGTACGCCTTCACGGTCCGGTCCATCCTGTGCCACCTCCACACACCAGTCCTCCGGTGGCAGCTCCCCGCACCAGGCTTCCTGTGTGTGTTCTCGGCCCATTACCACCAGTGCCAGCACCACGCACCAGGCCTTCAGTGCGCCTCGCCTGTTCAGCGCTGCCAGAGCCTTTCTCCTCTCCAGCGCTGTCGGAGTCTCCCGCCTGTTTACCGCTGTCAGAACCTTTCTCCTCTCCAGCGCTGCCGGAGTCACCCGCCTATCTAGCGCTGCCAGAGCTTTCCTCCTCTACAGCGCTGCCGGAGTCTCCCGCCTGTTCAGCGCTGTCAGAGCCTTTCTCCTCTCCAGCGCTGCCGGAGCCTCCCGCCTATCTAGCGCTGCCAGAGCTTTCCTCCTCTCCAGCGCTGTCGGAGTCTCCCGCCTGTTTAGCGCTGCCAGAGCCTTTCTCCTCTCCAGCGCTGCTGGAGTCTCCTGCCTGTTCAGCGCAGCCAGAGCTGCTAGTCTGCATGGAGCAGCCAGAGCGGCCAGTCTGCATGAAGCAGCCGGAGCCGCCAGTCTGCATGGAGCAGCCGGAGCCGCCAGTCTGCATGGAGCAGCCGGAGCCGCCAGTCTGCATGGAGCAGCCAGGGCAGCTAGAGCCGCCAGTCAGCCAGGATCCGCCAGAGCCGCCAGTCAGCCAGGATCCGCCAGTCAGCCAGGATCTTCCAGATCCGCCAGTCAGCCAGGATCCGCCAGTCAGCCAGGATCTTCCAGATCCGCCAGTCAGCCAGGATCCGCCAGTCAGCCAGGATCTGCCAGAACCACCAGCCAGCCAGGATCTGCCAGAGCCAACTACCTGCCTGAGCTTCCTCTCGGTGCCGAGCTTCCTCTCGGTGCCGAGCTTCCTCTCGTGTTCCTCTCGTGTAAGTGCATTTATCCAAATTGGGTGGGTTGGGTTCAAACAACTTTGGCATACTTCCAGAGAATTGAAAGAGTATGTGAGGCTTGGTATTGACGTAAATATGTTTGTCATCCATGATTTATATAATGTTTGTTTGTCACTAGAGTGCATCACTATCAAAATGGTTCAGAGAGCGAAAGGGCTTCAAAGTAATTTAGCACAACACTGGTGTTCCAGAGATAGATTGATGTTTTCTTGTCAGAAATTGTGGCGATTTACTACTAGTCCCAGCAAATCGATTAAACACCAGGTAACAGGATAATTTGTGCAAAGTTTGAGTGCCCCGATAATATATTTCCATTTTGAACACACAGCGTCTACAAGCAAGCCAACTGTTTGAATATCTTGAAGGCACAGCAGTCATTGCAATAAAATGGGATCTTGTTCATCTATCACATTGCTATTGTATTACAGTACAACTCACTAGCAGGGACAGTCAATGGATGAATTGGCGTCATCAGCAGCTTTCTCTTCTTTATCACCCCCCCCCCCCCCCCAGATTGTCCATGAACTGTCCTCAAAGGGGCAAGGCATAGAGAAAGGAAGATAAATATGAGGGAGTTTGAGGGGGAATGGACAAGGTTAGCTAGCAGTTTCTGTCCAGACAGCCCTGTGGGAAGATGTGTGACAGAAATGAAGAGAGTGGCTGCTGATCCAGCCTCGAGGAAGGGAGGCAGCGCAGTAGTACGTGCTACATCCGTATCATGGCCACAGATTACCCATGCTGGCTCCGTGATTGAGATGATAACCCTGGATATGAAAAAGGATGTCAGCACGCAGTCTGCTTCTATTAATTCACATATTGTATTAATTAACTGAGATTTCCAAGTTCCCCTGATAACCTAATCTCAACAAAACTCATTGGCACTCTAAACATGAACTAAAGTAGTGTCTTCCTTAGCAACAGTTTGTTTTATAGTATTTTTTGTGATGGATCACATAAAGTAGGTGGCTGAAGCTGCATCAAACCATGACAATCTGACACACATAGTATCCATTTATTTACAGCTCTCCAAAGCCAAATTAAGGTGATCAAACATTTCACAAAACCTACTGGGGTGAGAGGGGAAATCACAGCGCTTCACTGTGAAAAGCAATAAGCCCACCATTTTCTCACTCAGAGACATCAATTGATATATTGTTTACCTTTGTGCAATCAATATTGATAGGTCCTACCTCTTTGTACAAGCCACATACTCATGAGGATGAACACAGGAGTCAAACACAATCCTGAGATTTCAAACATCTACGTGCCAAAGAGGCTTCTTTGTGTTCACTTTGTAATATAAAGAATAAACTGTGCGTGTCCTCAGTATGTGTAACATTAGCACCCGTGAAAAAGCAACACTGGGGATCTGGAGTTTCAAATGCACGACTGAGTCATCAAAGTAAGACAGGTCTGCTTTGTTGACCAAGGCAAATAAAATAGTGAACTGCCTTCCAAAGTCAAGCATACAGTGCTGTAACATTACATCAATATGTTTCCGACATATTTCTTATTGCACATAGTTAGATGTCTGTCAGCCAAAAACTCATGCTGATAAACCCTCAATAACAGTTAGACCAGGGCTTTGTGTGGTGGTGGGGGTGGGCATGTGGGGGTCTTACCAGAATAAGAATCTGTTTTATACGGAGTCCATTTTCCTAATAAAACCTGTCTGTCTCATTGCCATAACAGGGGGCAGAGAAGACTATAGCCACTCTGACATCTAGCCCTGGTTTCTGGCCCCCCTGCCTACTTAGAGATTTGTATATTTTTGAGTGGTATTTCAAGAATAGTTTTCTAGCTGCCTAACTTCAAACGCCATGGGGGGCAGGTGTTGTAATTGGTTAGTATAGGAAGCCTCTTGAATTTTTATGCCAGGAGCTGAGCATTTTGTTTTGATATACCCAGACTACAAAGCAATTGTTAATTATTTTCAAGTGGGATATTTGTATCGGCCACATAGCACCAAATGAAACTGAAAACAATAGGAACTTTTATGTGACCAGCTATTAGTTTAATCAATCTATATCAGAATCTGTGTTTTGTTTCAAAGTTGTGTTTGCAATGCTGCTTTTCCACAGAGCAGTATGATATCAGCACTTGCTTTGGTCACACTCAGCATATGGGGAGGCATGTAGCCTAGTGGTTAGACTGTTGGACTAGTAACTGAAAGGTTGCAAGATCGAACCCTCCAACTGACAAGGTAAAAATTGGTCGTTCTGCCCCTGAAAAAAGCAGTTAACCCACTGTTCCTAGGCATTCCTTGAAAATAAGAATTTGTTCTCAACTGACTTCCCTAGTTAAATTAAGGTTTAAAAAATATGTAGATGCTGCCATTTTTTAAAAATGTATACTGTTCTCTTTAAACCAACGTTTGATGAGAGGGTAGCATGTTTACTGAGACTGAAACATTGAATTTGTAGATTTAGACACTGCTGTACCTCTGAGGAGTCACAGTGTATTTGTTCTGTTGTTGCCAAATGTCTTGATGAATAGTATTCATTTCACCAGAGTAAGCCCCAGCCATCATTCACTAGATAGGCTTTCACTCCCGAGAAATACATTATTGTGTGGTTCTTCTCCTCCACCAGAGCAGAGGAGCTTGTTTAGCTTCCACTCTGAAACACTGAGACAGGAAGGAGAAACCAATCTGGGATTGCAGGCAATGCCCCTATTCCAATCTGGGATTGCAGGCGCCCCTCCTCCCCTTCCCATTGGTTCGCTCTGTTCAAGCACCTCAGATGAAAATATGGGCCACTGATGAGAACTAAGAGAGAAAATAGAAGCCACATCTGATATTGAATTACAAAGAACCAGGACGGTATTCTGCACACTCAATCATCTTGTATTGTGTTTGCTACTCTAACGTACTGTATAATGTCATCTGATTCCATCTTCTGACAGGCAGTATATAGACAATATAGTGGATGTTTTTGTCATGAGACATAACTCTCAAAGGCAAATAGAACTAAATGCAAAGAGGATGGTTGTTTTGTTTTTGCTCTTTTTCCTCCTCTCGCTCCCCTCCCACACTCATTACGGTCCCATGGACATAGGTGCGTGCCTCTCTCTCTCCCATTATCTCGCTCTCCCTCCATATGTCTCTCTCCGTCCACTGCTGTATAATTCTCACGCACACAGACAAATTACACTGCATATTGTCAGCTATTTTTATCCGCAAGGTTAAAAGCAAGCCCGCTCCGTTAAGCAGGTGCTGTGGAATATGGCGAGGGATCATTTCTAGGTTTATTTTAGGATTCTCCCGAGCCTTGGTCAGGGTTATATTCTATCACATTGTGCTTAATAATGGTGTGGCAAAATGCAACGTTTAATTAAAATGATTCATCTGTGAAGGAGATATGTTTTATGTATCATTATTCAATGCATTGCTGATGCAAGCATTGACCCTTCTCAGGATGTTCAGTATTAAGGAGAGAGATAAGTAAACAAACCCGCTAGAGGATTTGTCCACTGGTTTTCCTGACTCATACTGGCGGAAACGGGAGATATCTAGTAGACGACTGCACACCTGACTAGGCTGATAGGTTGCAGGGAAATCGATAACTGCAGTGAAGAATAACATGACAGTGGTTGTTAGTAGAACTTCGTAGCGAAAGGCAGTCTTAAGGTTTGTCATGACTTCAAGTCATAAACAACGACCATTATGAGCTACACACTGTATGTCACTGGTTTCCAACCCCTTGAAGGCAGCCATGTTTGGGAGGTCATTAACATTACCATCTGTCACTATGGAGGCAATCCTAGTTAAAATGCTACACTCTATTTGAACAAGTGCCTATAAAGTATAATCACTGAGTGACATTTGGGATGTAAATCCTTCAACTACTTGGCCCAGAATCATCCATGCCAAGAATCACTGTGTCTAATGTGAGTCCTTAAAAGGGTATGAGCACTCCCAACACTTTTGGTTTGAAAAGTGGGACAACCCACTAAGACATTAGTGCCCATGTAATTGGGTCCTGCCATGGTACTTTGCCACTAATTGTATGCCTTCTGGCTTGAATGTCCATGTCAAGAACATATAACAAGTGTTAATCTACTGCAAAAGCAGATATAACATTTTAAGATTTTACTACTTACTGCAGGATGCTCATGAGGCCATCTGAAAGTGTTCAGTTTGTAAAGAAACATGGTCCTTGCTTCCTTGCCTCCTGGCTGAAACAAGATTCAATGGGGTTGAAATACAGTACCGATCAAAAGTTTGGACACGCCTACTAATTCAAGTTATTTTTCACTATTACTATTTTCTACATTGTATAATAATAGTGAAGACATCAAAACTATGAAATAACACATATGGAATCATGTAGTAAACAAAAAAGTGTTAACCTATTATGGATCCCTTAAGCGCGAATCCCACTCGAATCCCGTTAGTGGGATTGATTAGACAACATCCAGTGAAATTGTAGCGCACCAAATTCAAACTACAGAAATATCAGTATTCAACCTTCACCAAAATACAAGTGTAATACATCAAAATAAAGCTTAACTTCTTGTTAATCCAGCCGCGGTGTCAGATGTCAAAAAGGCTTTACGATTATCTGAGGACAGCGCTCCGCATACAAACACATGAAAAACATATTTCAACCAGGCAGGTGCGACACAAAAGTCAGAAATATACATATAATAAATGCCTTACCTTTGAAGATCTTCTTTTTGAAATCTCAAATGTCTCAGTGACACAATGAATGGTCGTTTTGTTCGATAAATTCCTTCTTTGTATCCCCAAAATGTCAATTTATTTGGAGCGTTTGATTCAGAAATACACAGGTTCCAACATGACTACATAATAAATTACCTGTAAACTTGGACCAAACATTTCAAACAATGTTCCTAATCCAACCACAGGAATCCTAAAATGTAAATAAACTATATAATTTAAGACGGAATAAACTGTTTCTAATACCAGATATATACCAGATGTGAAGCGCGCTCCAGTTCACTCGCAACAAAAGACTAAAGCCCTTCAGAGTGACACCTACTTCTTCATTTCTCAAAATAAAAACATTGAACAGTTTCTAAAGACTGACATCTAGTGGAAGCCATAGAAACTGCAATCTGGGTCCTAATAAATCAGATTTCCCATGGAAAACACAGTGACCTCAATTTCTTTTTCCCTGGATGGATTGTGCTCGAGGTTTCGCCTGCCAAATCAGTTCTGTTATACTCACAGACATTATTCTAACAGTTTTAGAAACTCCTGAGTTTTTCCTATCCAAATCTAATTATATGCATATCCTAGCTTCTGGGCCTGAGTAGCATGCAGTTTACTTTGGGCACACTTTTCATCCGGACGTGAAAATACTGCCCCCTATTCCAGAGAGGTTTGAAACAACTCAAATTATATTTTATATTTGAGATTCTTCACAGTAGCCATCCTTTGCCTTGATGACAGCTTTGCACACTTTGGCATTCTCTCAAACAGCTTCATGAGGTCGTCACCTGGAATGCATTTCAATTAACAGGTGTGTCTTGTTAAAAGTTAATTTGTGGAATTTCTTTCCTTAGTGCATTTGAGCCAATCAGTAGTGTTGTGACAAGGTAGGGGGGTATACAGAAGATAGCCTTATTTGGTAAAATATCAAGTCCATGTTATGGCAAGAACAGCTCAAATAAATAAAGAGAAATGACAGTCCATCATTACTTTAAGACATGAAGATCAGTCAATGCAGAGAATTTCAAGAACTCTTCAAGTCCAGTCGCAAAAATCATCAAGCAGTATGATGAAATTGGCTCTCATGAGGACCACCACAGGAAAATAAGACGCGGTGTGGGGGTGTTATTGAGGAGGTGTGATGGTGTGGGGGTGTTAATTATTAAAATTTAAGGCACACTTACCCAGCATGGTTATCACAGCATTCTGCAGCAATACACCATCCCAACTGGTTTACGCTTAATGGGACTATAATTTGTTCTTCAACAGGACAATGACCCAAAATACACCTCCAGGCTGTGTAAGGGCTATTTGACCATGAAGGACAGTGATGGAGAGCTGCATCAGATGACCTGGCCTCCACAATCACCCAACCTCAACCCAATTGAGATGGTTGGGATGAGTTAGACATGCAGAGTGAAGGAAAAGCTGCCAACAAGTGCTCAGCACATGTGGGAACTCCTTCAAGACTGTTGGTAATGCATTCCAGGTGATTTAGAGAATGCCAAGAGTGTGCAAAGCTGTCCTCAAGGCAAAGGGTGGCTACTTTGAAGAATCAAAAATATATTTTGATTTGTTTAACGCTTGTTTGGTTACTACATGATTCCATATGTGTTATTTCATTGTTTCGGTGTCTTCGCTGTTATTCTACAATGTAGAAAATAGTACAAATAAAGTAAAACCTTGAATGAGTTGCCATGTTCAAACTTTTGACTGGTACTGTATGATAATGCTCCTCTGTGTCCTATTCAGTGAAAAAGAGACTAGTGTGAGACTAAAATACTTTGAATGTGTCCACAGCCTATCTACACCAAATCTCCAATCTGTGAGCTCTGTCCTGTTCGTTTTTGTTCTCACCTTTGTCTCTGTAGTGCAACACACACAGATGGTAAAGATACAGACCTCTCTGTTGGAGAGTCATTAGCAGAGAATAGGTCAACAAATCCCTTCCATTGTCATAACCAATTGTGTGCGAGTCCACGTCAAATTTGACCAAAGAGTGGCCCAACAGTGGTGTCAGGGGCAGGGTTAACATGCTCTGATAAACATCAGAGCAACATGGCTAGTGGGATGACAGGTGGCAAGGTTAATGGCTTCTTAAGCACATGCTTGCATGGTGCTCTGGATCAAACAGAAAAGCCTCTGGGTACCAATCTCCTACCTAACATTAATAACAGAAGAGGAGTTGATTACCTCAGTGTAAATGACATGTAATTAGTATTGCAAACCTGGAGGCTAAGAGGGGGTGTGCGGCCTTTAGTGGGAAAGGCATGTGGTGGTTTGTTTACCTTTGGATTGGTTTCCATCCTTTAATAGGAATGAAGATGGTTTCCATCTGTGGGCAAGTGGCCTGAACATGTCTTGATACGATTTGCCCTCATTGAAAAATATATGAAACGAAGATATCATTACCTATGGAATATTCCGTACGTTTAATCACAATGTCTGCAGGAAAGGTTGAAATTGTAGCAGTCAGTGACCATTTTCAATCATAAAGTTAAAGAGAAAATGACCGTTTATGAGGGACATATCTAACCTTGCCTGCGCACTGCTTACTTGGGATATTGAACAGCTGCATTTTATACTGGGGCATATTTAAAAATCCACCTGCTGTGCACTGTAGATGAGAGACAAGCTAATATTGTGATACTGCTAAGTATTTCCACTCTCTGAAACTCAGAAAGGACATGAGGGCTATTGGAAATGTGTATATTTGCTTTCAAACACTATGTAACCTAAATGCCTGGTTACAATCATCTGCATATACTTGTTCAAGTTTGCATCTTTCAAATATTCACATGATGGATTTAATTTAGAACTCAATTTGAAGTTCTAAGGAGTTAACACAGGTATGTTGACAAACACAACGTGGTTGCGCACGTGGATACACGTGGATACATGTGGATACACGTGGATACACGTGGATAAATGTGGATACATGTGCACACGTGTGCATATGCTAAACACACAAGCAGATTCGGCACACAAACAACCCCTTTCCAAATAAACACGTGTGCGCTAACACGCACACACAGTTCGATGCATCTCCTTTTCTCTATTGGTGTCCTATGCTTTGCACTTGCTTCATCCGGTGAACGTGTAAAAAGCAGTCTTTTTTGTTTAGAAACAAGCAGAAAGAGTCTCAGTTTTTCCCTGGCTGATAATGTCAGCTTTGTCCTGGGGAAGTGCAGAGAAACAAATGGATGCGAGGTACATGTGCTATCGATTTACATCTCTATAAATGAATACACCTCTCTCCCTTAAATATTTCAAAGCTGCTCAGCGATGCCATTTATGGTGTTAGAGCTCCCTTCCTGTCTGCACCATGAAAACCAGTCTCATTCTCCCTTTAGTGCTCTCAAGATATTCTCAGCATTAATGCCTGTCCAGTTTTGGATTCATCGGATTTACTTTCCTCTTTCCTCGTATTGGAAAAACACTACAGAGTTAAGGCCTGGTTGTGCATAGTCTCGTGTGGCCATCCTTCCAAATCCCATCATGTTCACTCAGTATGAGAAGCCTGGGCTTCCGAGGCTATGTTGTGTGTAGCTAGGAGAACAGGATTGCTGTCAGTTACACATCCACTGAGGAAACAGGTGGGATACAATTCTCTGCTGGGCAAACATATTCTGACGTGGTTATTGATATACAGTATGCAGAGTGTTAGACAGCAAGTTATTCACATCCAGTTTATGTGAATGCCAACATCATTTGTTTTTCATTGATAGTATATAGATGAGAACAAGGTTGTTATAATTTAGTGTTTTTATATCTATTAGATTTAAGATTTTTATTTGAAATTCAGTTTAGTTTCAGTTTTCAGATCTGAGTTCCTAGTTTTTAGTTAGTTGACGTTATTTCGTTTTTATATTATTTAGTTTTAGTGTTATGGACCAGAAATAGTGTCATGACGTTGACCCCCCCCCCCCATAAATACCTGTCACGCCCTGGAGTTAGTATTTTGTGTTTTCTTTATTATTTTGGTCAGGCCAGGGTGTGACATGGGTATTTATGTGGTGTGTTTTGTCTAGGGTTTTTTTGTAGGTTATGGGATTGTGGTTAGTGGAGTTGTCTAGGAATGTCTATGGTTGCCTAGAGTGGTTCTCAATCAGAGGCAGGTGTTTATTGTTGTCTCTGATTGGGAACCATATTTAGGCAGCCATATTCTTTGAGTGTTTCATGGGTGATTGTTCCTGTCTCTGTGTTTTGTTGCACCAGATAGGGCTGTTTCAGTTTTTCACGGTTCTTGTGTTTTGTATATTGTTCATTTATCATCTTTATTAAAGATGTATAAAGATAACCATGCTGCATTTTGGTCCTCCTCTCTTTCACCAGAAGAAAATCGTAACAATACATTTCTCCCTTTCCTCTCTCTTGACTCTACAGAAGGACTCTTGAAAAGCCTTTGTTAAACATATATAGTCTGGGAACATCAAAAGGTGGGGGGGAAAGGAACCATATTCCAGTAATCCAACCAGCTGAAAATATGCTTTGGTACTTAAAGAATATGATGACAGATCAGTTGTCATCTCATCTGAGACAGTATTACTAAGGATAGGATGACAAACTGTATCTTGGATAGTCTACACATTATAGTTATCAGATTCACATGGAATTGTTGTGCAATTTAAATGTTTAAATATGAAACTATTTGTGAAAAGATTAAATGTAATTTTAGCTTCCAAATTAGAGAATTGGGTTTTCATGAGTGAACTATGCTCAACTCCGTGGCCCTGCCCATGTGAACAGACATTGGTTATAAACTATGAAACACGCCCTTTTCTCCCCTCCTATATAAAGCCCTTGACGAAAATGTAACTTTCTGTTCCGAGGACATTAGGGCGACAGTCTTATGTTAAAAGTGTTCAGATAATAAGCTGTTCCACGGACGTGTGGACTTGAGGTCCCCACATTGAAAGGACAAAGACCACCTACAGAACTAAGCCAACATCAGCAAGAATCTCACGAAATTAGCATAGAATTTCAATGTGAAGGTGACGACCTACACCCCGGAAGGATGAATTTCGACTATACCAGCCAGAATATAGCATGAGCTTAAAAGTATGGCAACTTGGTATGAACTTTGAACTCTTATTCACTCCAGAAAGTGATACCTCCTAGCCGTTGAGTTATCAGCAGTCGCTAAATGTGGGCTAGGAGAGGACGGACAGAGTATCCATTCTACCACGCTCCAGTTCACCACTAGATGAACCAGAGATCCATAAAGGACAAACAGGCCTTCCATTGACGACCAATCTACCGAAGCGCAGCTCAGAGTAAATATTTATTGCATTCTCCTTTTTCAAATGGGCGGTAATTTAGAATGCATAAGATACTGTATTTACGATAGCATAGCTTCTCCCCTTTTTACTCAGACTTCCCGCTCTTTCACTTAAACCCAACCCTCTCTCTTTGTGTAACCAGCAGTCGTATCTGTTCCGTCCACCAGGGACATTTTCTTTATGACTTCATTTGTAATCAATGCATGATCCATTCTATGCGATTACCTAGGTATTTAGTAAATAAATAATTCAACTTGTTAGCCAGGGTTCGTGAAGATAACCAAGAATTTACAACTTTTAGATGAGACTAAACAAGGTGACGATTAAATATTGACTGCTAACATTATTGATGTAAAAGATTACTAGGTCTTTAAGAGTTTATTCGGAAGATAACAGCTCTATAAACATTCTTTCGTGGTGCCCTGACTTTCTAGTTAATTACATTTACATGATTAGCTCAATCAGGTAATATTAACAACAGAGAAATGATTTTATAGAACAGCATGTCATATCACTTAATCCGGCATAGCCAAAGACACGACAAAAGCCTATGCGTGGGAGGCTAGGAGCCGTTTATGTGTTGTATAGTTTGTGTGTTTTTTTTGGCATCACGATGCCACGTCATCGGCATCTGAGCAGGAGAATACGACCAATGTATACAGTGCTGCTTGCAGCAACGTCATCTCACTGAGTCTACTTTTAAATTAAAGTCAATCTCGATGTGACCCACCAGATTCAGAAGCTTGAAAACCTCACCTGAAAAAAAGCTTGAAATCCCCATTGAAAATCCCATACGATTTGTGCCTATTTTAAGAAAATAAAGTAAAACTGAACTGTTTTATTATAATTCTCCTTGGAGTCAAAAATAAATACACTATTAAGTATAGTTTTCGTTTTTCAAAAGGATTTGTTAATTATTTTATTTCAGTTTACAATTTTTTTTTTTTAAGTAAAAAATACTTGAAAGTACTACTCAAGTAGTTTTGGGGGGTATTTGTACTTTACTTTACTTTTTACATATTTGACAACTATTACTTTACCTCACTACATTCCTAAAGAAAATAATGTACTTTTTACTCCATACATTTTCCCTAACACGCAAAAGTACTCATTAGATTTTGAATGCTTACTGTAGCAGGACACGACAATTGTCTAATTCACACACGTATCAAGAGAACATCCCTGGTCATCCCTACTGCCTCTTATCTGGCGGACTCACTAAATACATGCTTTGTTGGTAAATTATGTCTGAGTGTTAGTGTGCCCATGGCTATCCGTAAATTAATTAAAAAAAACAAGAAAATGGTCACGTCTGGTTTGCTTAATAAAAGGAATTTAATACTATTTATACTTTTAATACTTAAGTATATTTAAAACCAACTAGTATTATACTTTTACTCAAGTAGTATTTTACTGGGTGACTTTAAACTTTTCCTCTAGTCATTTTCTATTAAGGTATCTTTACTTTTACTCAATTTTTTGAACACTGGTTTAATGGCACTGCTAGAAGTTTTTTTTGCACCTTCTGAAGATCTTGCTGCCACACTTTTAATGGGAATCTGATACTTAATTGCATTCGTACAGCAACTGCTTCTCTAAGATAGAATATACCAAACGTTACATTGATTTTAAACCTTAAATTACACTAAAACAGTGGTATATTGATATTACAGTTCATCCAAAGCCTACAGTCAAAATGTATTTTATAATACTTTACATACTGTATGTTTCCTGACTTTCCTCACTTCAAATCATAATATTGACTTCAAATATTTCGGAAAAGCTGACCACGACCTCAATTTTGTTGATCATCACGTGGACTGGGATATGTTTTGTATTGCGTCAGACAACAACATTGACGAATACGCTGATTCGGTGAGCGAGTTCATTAGAACGTGCGTTGAAGATGTCGTTCCCATAGCAACGATTAAACATTCCCAAACCAGAAACCGTGGATTGATGGCAGCATTCGCGTGAAACTGAAAGCCCGAACCACTGCTTTTAATCAGGGCAAGGTGACCGGAAACATGACCGAATACAAACAGTGTAACTATTCCCTCCGCAAGGCAATCAAACAAGCTAAGCGTCAGTATAGAGACAAAGTAGAATCTCAATTCAACGGCTCAGACACAAGAGGTATGTGGCAGGGTCTACAGTCAATCACGGATTACAAAAAGAAAACCGGCCCCGTCACGGACCAGGATGTCTTGCTCCCAGGCAGACTAAATAACTTTTTTGCCCGCTTTGAGGACAATACAGTGCACCTGACACGGCCCGCAACTAAAACATGCGGACTCTCCTTCACTGCAGCCACAAGGGTGCGTTCTGAGCCCTCTCCTGTACTCCCTGTTCACCCACGACTGCGTGGCCACGCACGCCTCCAACTCAATCATCAAGTTTGCGGACGACACAAAAGTGGTAGGCTTGATTACCAACAACGACGAGACGGCCTACAGGGAGGAGGTGAGGGCCCTCGGAGTGTGGTGTCAGGAAAATAACCTCACACTCAACGTCAACAAAACTAAGGAGATGATTGTGGACTTCAGGAAACAGCAGAGGGAACACCCCCCTATCCACATCGATGGGACGGTAGTGGAGAGGGTAGTAAGTTTTAAGTTCCTCGGCGTACACATCACAGACAAACTGAATTGGTCCACCCACACAGACAGCATGGTGAAGAAGGCGCAGCAGAGCCTCTTCAACCTCAGGAGGCTGAAGAAATTCGGCTTGTCACCAAAAGCACTCACAAACTTCTACAGATGCACAATCGAGAGCATCCTGTCGGGCTGTATCGCCGCCTGGTACGGCAACTGCTCCGCCCACAACCGTAAGGCTCTCCAGAGGGTAGTGAGGTTTGCACAACGCATCACCGGGGGCAAACTACCTGCCCTCCAGGACACCTACACCACCCGATGTCACAGGAAGGCCATAAAGATCATCAAGGACAACAACCACCCGAGCCACTGCCTGTTCACCCCGCTATCATCCAGAAGGCGAGGTCAGTACAGGTGCATCAAAGCTGGGACCGAGAGACTGAAAAACAGCTTCTATCTCAAGGCCATCAGACTGTTAAACAGCCACCACTAACATTGAGTGGCTGCTGCCAACACACTGACTCAACTCCAGCCACTTTAATAATGGGAATTGATGGGAAATGATGTAAAATATATCACTAGCCACTTTAAACAATGCTACCTTATATAATGTTACTTACCCTACATTATTCATCTCATATGTATTTGTATATACTGTACTCTATATCATCTGCTGCATCTTTATGTAATACATGTATCACTAGCCACTTTAACTATGCCACTTTGTTTACATACTCATCTCATATGTATATACTGCACTCAATACCATCTACTGTATCTTGCCTATGCCGCTCTGTACCATCACTCATTCATATATCTGTATGTACATATTCTTTATCCCCTTACACTTGTGTCTATAAGGTAGTAGTTTTGGAATTGTTAGCTAGATTACTTGTTGATTATTACTGCATTGTCGGAACTAGAATCACAAGCATTTCGCTACACTCGCATTAACATCTGCTAACCATGTGTATGTGACAAATAAGATTTGATTTGATTTGACATTGTCATCTCCATAACAGTTCCTTAGTTTTGGACTCAAAGATAATACATTCAGTATAGTTTTACTTTTTCAAACATGATTGTGATTATTTTTATTTTAAGTTCACAAATGTTTTTCACGATTAGTTTTTGTTTTAGTTTCAGTATTAGTTTACTATAATAACCTTGGTTCAGAACCTTGCATATTGTTCAGAACCCTAATCCTATTTTAGTCTTTCTTGTTTTCCCAGCAGGAATGTAGATGTTACTATCAAGCATACTCCTGGCATATTGTGGACAGGAAATGACAGACATGCATCTCAGTCATTTTTTGTTAATTCATCCAACTATAAACACTTCAGCAGAACATAAACAGTAAACAGTGTCCCCTTTTCCCCACAGTTTCTGTGGATTACCTTTATTGGCATATGCATCTCCTTGTTTGTCATGAAAACAAAGTTTCAAATCTCAGATCGTTAGAGGTGTGAAAATAGTTGTGTTGGAGCATAACGTACGCCTTGTCATTTTTCACAAAAGAGAAAAGGATTAACCCTTGAATCCCTCACAGTCAGCAATGAGACTCAAACGTTTCTACAAAACGTTTCTACGATAACAAAAATAAGCAATACAAAAATCGGGGAAGAATGTCAGAAGAAGCGTTTTCTGTCCTGTATTCATACCCATCCTATTATTTTATTTGAATTCACTTCCTGGTAGAACACGCACACCCTAGCCCTGTAAAGGTTTGCGAAGGTTTCCCTAGGTTCCTACGGTGCAGTGAATTCGAAATGCTATCATTGTTTGTCAAAGAGACAGGCCCATAATGAATGTAGTCTGTGTCCTTCAGTTTAATGGCACTGCTAGAAGTTGTTGTGTGTAGTAATGAGTGAGGGACACCGAGTCCACTACACTTTTCAAAAGGTGCGTCAAGTACCTTCTGAAGATCTTGCTGCCCCACTTTTAATGGGAATCTGATACCTAATTGCATTTGTACAACAACTGCTTCTCTAAGACAGAATATATCAAAAGTTACATTGATTTTAAACCTTGAATTACACTAAAACAGTGATATATTGATATTGCAGATGTTCATCCAAAGCAGATAGTCAAAATGTATTTTATAATGTGTTTCCTGACTTTCCTCACTTCAAATCACAATATTGTCTTCAAATATTGATTACAATGTCATCACCATCACAACTGTTTTATCTAGAGCCTGTATATGCAGAACATATATTGTTATCTTGACATGCAAGTGAAACCAAACCTTCCTATGCAAACGTGTATCTACCCAGCTGCCCTAAATCTGTCCTAACCACTAGCTTTTTAAATGAAACCCTCCGTTTTGACAATATCTGTGTACGTGCTGTGGGATGTGCCAAACAGGCCAAAACAATGCAAAACATCAAACAGAGGACTTTTCATCTATCCTCCGGGATCCCACAATCTATTTGAAGACTGGCCAGACCTCCAATGATTGGCTAAATTCATGTTTCCCACTTATTTTCTCGCTAATAAATTACAAGAGCAAAAATTTATTTTGAGGTCACTCGTGACATCTTCATAATACTAAACAACATTTTGTTTGTAGCAGAGGTTGGAACCGGTTCAGGGAACAGAACCAAAAACGAACTGTTTTTCGAGGAGCGGAAACAGAACCGGGAACAAAAGTCATCTGGAACAGAACCGTTATTAGAATATCTTGAGAACTGGTTAATAATCTTATCTTTTGTTACAACAATATTCCTAATGGCTAGTATATAATTCTGTAATTCATTAAAGTTCTAATGTTATAGTAGTTGTCATGTCATTATGTATAGCACTTCTCGAAAATGAACTACACTAACCGTTGATTGTTCAGAACTTTGTCTGGTCGGAACACTGTACTTGCTGCTCACTGCAGTAACTGACAGGGAGTAGAATGGAGATGCAAGGAAGCAGATCAGAAGAAAGAGACCGTCTCAGAAAATAAATAAATCACTCTAACCTGAGAGAGGGACTGGGTTGGAATGCGCACTTTGGCCCATGTCTCAATGTTTAGCCCAGCTGCAGTTTAGAGACTTGGCAGTGCCCATGGAGCATGAAATAAGAACTCCATTTAATGCGCTCACCAGTGCAAGACTGTCAATATGCTATAGAGTGTTGAATACATTTTTTCCAGCCGTCTTAGTTTTCACATTACATTATGTAAATAATTTTACATAGAGATACATCTTAGTTAAATTTATATTAATTCATACAGACCAATCAGAACTGAGGTAATATTTGGAAATGTAGATTGCACGGTTTGGCTTCAATTAAACTTAGTTGGATTAAAGTTTACTACAGTTCAGTAGCAATTACATCATTACTAGGTATAACAGCAACGTAATGTCAAGTGTTACAAATGGGGCTGGGAAAATGTAACCACTCAAATTCATAGATTTAGAAAAATATTTCATAATGTCAATGTGTTCCTCCAAAATATATTCCTTAAAGAGGAGCGGTCACTTTTAGACATTGGTTTCCTCTCCAAACATGATGAACACAAAGCTGTTTTCACAAAACAGGGTTTAGCTGAATCACAGGGTAGGACATTTGGCCCTATGGTAAACAATGTGGCTTCAATTCACCCCCACATAAAAATAATCAGAATGAGCTTTTACGGTAATTCAATTCACTCTCCTATCCAGTTCTAAGGGATGAAAGCAGCTTACCAAGATGTTTGATTCCTCAGCCCTTCTCTGATTTGCCAAGTGACGATTTAAATATACAACAGCATTGGAATATCCTCTCTCTATGGAATGAATGTAAGCTAAAATACTGTAAGCTCAAATGTATGGCAACCTTTAAGAGTCCCTTTAGCGTTTTAAAAACTAAAGCAAGGTTTTGGTAACAGGGTAACAGACAACACTTCTACAGTTATTCAGGTGAACATCTGACCAGTAGTATGTATTCATAGATCCAGAGGGAAGCCAGGTTTCCCCCCCAAAAATGGACCAATAAAAAATTAAAATAACATCAAATAATGTATCTCTCGTCTCTCTGTGTTTCATAATTATCCTTCAATTTGCAAGAGGCTGAATATATCTCACAGGAGAAAGCATCCAAACCAGCAAAATAGTACTCCTCTGTTTCTCTAAGTGTAGGACATCTATCTGATGCGTTCTGGTCCAAACGAGTATGACATTGTTGCCGCCCGTAGCACAAAAGGCAAGGGAAGCCAGCGAGCATTTGGCTTGCCTTGATAAAAAGGGTATACAAAATGTGCCAATCAGTGTTGTGCTAAACTGAGCTAGCACAACTGCGAATGGTCCTGGCACGCCAAAAAAAAGTGTCAAGGGAAGTTAGCATGGATTTTGGCATCACTCCTATAAAATCCCATTGAGAGCATACTGTACGTCATTGACAGAAACACTTTAATTGTTGCATCTCCTTGTGTTGTTGTCCTCCGGTGTCTAGCTAGCTAGCTAGCTAAAATTGCCCCATTCCTTAATTAGCCATGGATGGAGATAGGGATTTGGACTTCTGGTTTTACTTAATTCTCCGTACTGGATAATGATTATAACAGCGATTCTGATCCAATCATTAATTCATACATTGTTGTGCCTCTGGCCTGAGTGGATATAAGTTCAGTATGTAGCTAGATGTAAAACGCTAATGTTAACTAGCAAACGTTGCCCATGAATGGAAGTTTGGCATGTGAGCAAGCATTTTAGCCAGGTAGCCTTGGACAACAAAAAATGTAAGCATGTACTGTATGGCTGAGTGATAGACGTTTCGTCAACATGAAAAAGAGGAGGATAGCATTGGCGTTTCTCTACAAGTAAGGGGACTCAACATGTTTTTCTACTTGCACAAACGCGTACACACACACACACACACACACGCACACAGATATCAGAACCATGGACAGCCAGATCATATTTAGCTTACGTTGAGTGGACTAAATTGTTTTTGGTATCTTTTAGTTGTCATTGTATTAGACTAAGCAGAGGTGATTTGCTGATGTTGAAATGTTGAAGGAATAGTGGAGGCAGCTCCTGTTTTCTTTGTGACTTGCGGTAACTCTCTGTGGTTCTAAATTAAGTTGTTTAGTGGTCCGAAAATGTCGGAAACATTATCTTGATTGACCATGCTGTAGGTCATGTAACTTTCTGTTACTGTACATGCAATATGCTTCATGTGGTTGATTCTGCCACTATTTTCTCGGCCTAAAAGCTATATCTCGGTATCTCTATATCTCGGTCGCAAGCCATAGGTAGTAATATGGCTTTTGTTGGAGGGGGGGGGGATTGGCTTCCCCAATGATTTTACCGACACACCGCTACTGGGTGCACAGCTATCAGCTAATGTCAGATGTGTGCAAGCAATGGCAGGGGAAGGGGAAGGGGAAGGGCAGATAGATTGATTACACATTCGAACCATCAAGCCATAACAGACATAACAAAAATATATCTAGATTCTATTCCATCTTGATTCAAACAACGTTCCAATTATCCCAAACTCTTGGGATAATTGTCAGTACTCTCATTCCAATTCTAGACAGCCTTTAACAGGTATCTAGCTACCTGTTTAATCATAGATGTGTAACCCTGCTTAAGCTGAGGGATGGGGCTGGGGAAATGTAACCACTCTCAAATTCATAAACTTTGAGCAATGTTTCATAATGTGTTCCGCAAAAATATATCCCTTAAATAGGAGAGGTCCCTTTAAGACGTTGGTTTCTGGCTTCCTCTCCAAACATGATGAACACAAAGCTGTTATCACAAAACCGGCTTTAGCTGAATCACAGGGTAGGACATTTGGCTCTATGATAAACAATGTAGCTTCAATTCGCCCCCACATAAACAGAATCAGAATGAGCTTTACGGTAATTCAATTCACTCTCCTATCAAGTTCTAAGGGATGAAAGCAGCTTACCAAGATGTTTGATTCCTCAGCCCTTCTCTGATTTGCCAAGTGCCGATTAAATATACAACAGCATTGGAATATCCTCTCTCTATGGAATGAATGTAAGCTAAAATACTGTAAGCTCAAATGTATGGCAACTAAGGCCTGGCCTTAGAGCCATAGGGAGACCACAGCATGGGCTGATCAAGGACATGCAGCACAACTTTGATAGCAAAAATAATATCTCTCACACTGAACACAGCCTAGTTTATTTTAAAAACTACACACAAAGCAAGGTTTTGTTAACTGGGTAACAGACAGCACTTCTACAGTTATTCAGGTAAACACCTGACTCTCTGTGGCAGGTGCACAATGTCAGATGTGTGAAAGCAATGGCAGGGCAAAGTCCTTGGATAATTGTCAGTACTGTCATTCCAATTCTAGACAGTCTATGACAGGTACAGTAGCTGCCTTTTTAATCATAGGTGTGTAAGCTCCACTCGCCTAAACCTACAGTGCAACCTCTTTATTTCTCCTCCTACTGTTGAGATAACTGAGCTTCATGAAGATGAATCACAAGAGTGCAGTTTTATAATATTCGAACAATGTAGCCATGACTACAGTAGAGTACCTATGATAGCATAATACAACCTCCTTAGAATGTTTATAGGCTAGAGTATACCAAACCTTAAAAACACCTTCCTAATACTGAGTTGAATAGCATCCCCCCTCTTTTGCCACGGCAATTCATTGAAGTATGGACTCTACAAGATGTCAAAAACGTTCCACAGGGATGCTGGCTCATGTTGACTGCAATGCTTCCCACAGATGTATCAAGTTGTCTAGATGTTCTTTGGGTGGTGGACAATTCTTGATACACAAGTGAAACTGTTGAGCGTGAAAAACACACACTAACAAATGTATGTAGTTTTTACAGTAAAAAACGCACGGTAATTCCCTGTTTATCCATTAACAAAATATTGTTGTAGACTGTAAAAGTGATGTTACAGTAAATGTTATATAGGCTAATAATGGTTGTCATAGGCCCATTGTCCATTGGGGTACATAGCGCTTTCCACATGTCCGGGCATTCTCGTGATGGAAGCGAAGATCTGCAATTGCGGTCAGTAGGCTGCGTTAAAATTGATGGATTTTGAGCTAAAATGTTGCATCTGTAGCCCGTGAATCGGTTTGAAAACGTAAACTGTCTCTGCGAACCTTCAGTCTAAAACTGTTATAATTTAATAGCAATGTTCTATTTTCCCAAAATATTTTTTTGCGTGAGCTAATAGCTAGCTGTGCCCTCCCTTAGTTAAATATTGGAACGTTGTTTGAATCAAGATGGAATAGAATCTAGATATATTTTTGTTATGTCTGCTAAGGCTTGATGGTTCGAATGTGTAGTCAATCCATCTGTCCGTTGGCGAGTTAGCTGCATTATGGCTGTCGTTTAAGGTGAACATAATTGAACAAAGTTCTCCATTGAGATATTTCTTTCTTCTTAAACACTCCAACACAATCAAGGATTATCTCCAAAGGAAAACACACATCTTCTTCTTTACAAGAACAAGGAACATAAAGAGAGTATATTTAAATTGTAACACAAATCACAGGTGTGTCACCGCCTTAACAATCCGCCCGTGTAGAGTTTCCTTCGGGTGGTGGTCCGGATCCGTGGTGGACATTCCCCAGAGGTAGTTTGTCCCCTCGTCTCCCTTCCGAAAGATATGTCCTCCCCCTTGGAGAAGCAAACGCTCTTCTCTTTCTCCGGTTCTCTCCTCTCTCTTGTAGGGGAAAGAGAATAGCTCATTAGTACTCATTAGTCAGCTGTGCTTAATTGCCTCTGATCTCCTTGACTCACATGCCGGGCTGGGCTACTGTCCGTGGGAGAAGCCTACCTTCTGGTGGTCCTTCCACATACCTCCCCCCTCAGGACCGGACCGGAGGGCCGGGCGCCAGAAGCGTTGTCTTGGTCACGTCGGGACAGCGCATCCGCATTCCCGCTCCTCGATCCAGCCCTGTGGATAACATGGAAAGAGAACGGTTGTAAAGCAAGAAATCTGGATATTATGTTGTTATTGTTTCTCTTACCGGCCATCCACGTGAGGGGAGCATGGTCAGTAACGAGGGCAAACCTATGCCCGAGTAGGTAGTAACGGAGATAATCGAGGGCCCACTTAATGGCTAGGGCCTCTAGCTCTACCGTAGCATATCCCTGTTCCCGATCACTGAGCTTCCTACTTATAAAGAGAATAGGACTCTCAGCTTCGCTTTCACCCTGAGCTCGGACGGCTCTGAACACCGTATCTGAGGTGTCTACCTGCACAATGAACTCTTGGGAGAGTCAGGGGCCTGCAGGATGGGATCTGAGCAAAGGCTATCTTTTAGCAACTGGAAGGCGTCTTCTGTCTTGTCCTTCCACGCTACATGGAGGTTTTTCAGGTTTTTCTTGATGAGGCATGTGAGGGGGTTGGCAATGGTTGCATATCCAGGGATGAAATGGCGATAATATCCCGTTATCCCCAAGAAGGCACGGACGTCCCGCTTCGTCTGGGGCCGAGGCCAGTCTCAAATGGCCCTGGTCTTTTGTGGGTGTATTTTTCCATTCCCCATGGTGTATCCCAGGCAGCAGATAACATTTTTTGGGGATTGGCCATCAGCCCTGTACCCTCCAGGCTCACAAGCACCGCCCATAGTTGCAGGAGGTGGCTATCCCAATCCTCGCTGTGGATGACCACATTGTCTATGTACGCCACCGCATACTCTTGATGGGGCCGTAGAATGGCATCCATGCGACGTTGGAAAGCTGCCGCAGCCCTATGCAGTTCGAAGGGCATCCTCACATACCGAAAAAGCCCTTCTGGTGTGGTGAAGGCAGTCTTTGGGCGGTCCTCCGGAGCTACCAGCACTTGCAAATATCCCTTCGTAAAATCCAGGGTGGTGATGAACTTGGCCTTTCCTAAGGCCTCCAGGAGTTCATCCATGTGTGGCACGGGATACGCGTCAAACGTGGAGATGGCGATTACACCCCTAAAGTTGCTGCAGAGCCTCATACTACCTTCGGGTTTGGGGACCAGAACTATGGGACTGAACCACTCACTCGTAGATGGCTTGATCACCCTCATCCTTAGCATCTCCCTTTTCTCATCCTTTGCGATGACTCGGCAGGTCTCGGGAATCCCGTAAGGCCGGGTATGCACCTTCTTGCCTGGTTCAGTGTGGATATGATGTTTGTCCTGCTGAATTGCATAATCAGCTTGTCTAGCTATCTCGACTGCTCCGGCAGGAGAGTTTGGCCACGGCGCGCCTGTAGCAGGGCATCTATCACACGTTGATGTGATAGAGTTGGACCTTCTTTCTCCTGTCCGGTTGCTTGATGAGGTAACTGACCAGTGAGACCCTTTCCGTTACCTCGTAGGGCCTCCCCTTCTCCCACGGCGAAGTCCCTGGGTGTCACTGACTTATCGTAGGCCCGGCTTTGAGTCCATTGCGCCTTCTCCATATACTCATTTACTATGGGCCAGACTGCTGACAGGCGGTCCCTCATCAGGGTAACATGTTCTATCGTCAACCGGAACGTGCATGGTTGTGCCTCCCAGATCTCCTTGGCTCTGTCGAGGATCCCTCAGTTCGAATGGGGAGAACCCAGTGGATGCCTGGGGTACTTCTATGCAGGGCAAACTTTAAGTGGGGCAGAAGCATGTACCAGTTTTTCTTGTCTCTGGACACCAGACATTCACACAAACCATTTGTCTGCGGGTGGAATATGCTTGTGCGTATCTGTTGAACATGGTATAACCAACACATGTCCTTCATCAACTGGGACATGAACAGGGTTCCCTGGTCAGTTAGGATCACCTTGGGGAAGCCCACCCAGGAGAACAGCATGAAGAATTCCTTGCGATTCCATTAGACAACATTTTGCCTCTGGTGGCTCCTTCCTTCCTCCGTCGTGTATAACCCTTTGCAGGTATCTTCATCTAAGGTTTCCTGAAATAGCTGTCGGAGGCGTTGTATCTGTATTTCTTCCTCTGCTCCAGAGGACGAGGCCAAGGCTAGGTTTCCTTGTAGGACTATATCCTCGGACTTGGACTTGGTTTTGTTCTTTCTCGGCTTTCGTGTCCCCCTTCGGTGGCCCGGCTCTTGGCATGTGATAGGGAGACCTGATCTTCTTTGTCCGGTGCGTAAGGTCACCTGCCAAAGCTCCTTATATAGGGGACGGTCTTTCCTGATCAATAATGGCACCTTCAGCTGGGGTACTTTCCCCGCCCTCACTTTACACCTTCCTTTGGTGCTGGGAATGGACAGACTCATGGTGGGGTAATAGTGGGTGTCTCCATGGATACAGGACACAGCTACTTTGTCTGGTAGCAGTGTTGTTGTGGTCACCATCTGCTCCTTCCCTAACGTAACCATACTTCCCGAGTCGAGAATGGCTACCACATCTCATCCTTCTATTCGAACTGTAATCTCTGGGGCTATTTCTGCTAACCAACAGGGGTAATTTTGCCCTCTCGGACCGGGATGTGCAGGCACGACCAGCGCTGACTCGGTGGCCATGGACTCTTCCTTTCTGGGGCTGTAATTGTCCCGAGACTGGCATTTATAGCACAATCCCTGTTGTATGGGTGATGACTTCTCCCCTGTATGGAGCGGGTTTTGTCGTTTCGGTGGCAGACGTGCCGGGGTTAGTCGGGGAACGGGCTTGACGGAGTCCTTCCGGTCCTCCTCGTCCTCGTTTAACAACTCCCATGTATATCGGTACGTTTCCACTGGGCTACTGTCCGTGGGAGCAGCCTGCCCTCTGGTGGTCCTTCCACAATAATTTATATATTTTTAAATAAGTACAGGCTACTGCAGCTTGAACTGAGACAGCTCATTTGTTTAGGTTTTGATGTTCCTGAGAATGATATAAAAATGTAATTGAAGAGCTCCAAAAAGAGGATCCTCTCAAGGCCTGTAATTGTTCTTTACGAACAGATCAGCGTCGGAAGACTATCTTCATAAACACTTTCAATTATGTTTGAACCTGTGCCATTGTATTTCGGCACAGGCTGTATCACATCCGGCCATGGTTGGAAGACCATAAGGCGGCGCAATATTGGCCCAGTGTCGTCCGGGGAAGGCCGTCATTATAAATACGAATTTGTTCTTGACAAATTAGTTAAATAAAGATTAAATCATAATAATGAATCTGGGGAAGAGTGCTTTGCCCAGTATGTCCCTATAAATAAAACACTTGGTGCCCTTTTTGAGTCAGAGACATTCAAGACATGCTCACATCTCAGATAAGGAAATATTTCAAGGTATTTGGGATGGACAGAATATTGCAGACCATGCTTTATTTAAAACAGAACCATCATCTTTAGCCTTAACACTATATCAGGATGCATTTGAGGTTGCAAATCCTCAAATGGTGCCTGCTTTCAATCTTACTATAGGTGACATTTTGTGTTATAACAGGTCAAATATTGATCAAATGCAACTAGTCCTTCTGTGCAGGGACCGGTGTGTCATTGGGACGGTTGAGCTAACGTGCGCTAATGTGATTAGAAAGCTTAAATTATTGGATTCAGTTGGATATAGGGGGCGCTATTTAAATTTTTGTATGAAAAACGTTCTCGTTTTAAACAAGATATTTTGTCACGAAAAGATGCTCGACTATGCATATAATTGACAGCTTTGGAAAGAAAACACTCTGACATTTCCAAAACTGCAAAGATATTGTCTGTGAGTGCCACAGAACTGATGTTACAGGCAAAACCCAGATAAAAATCCAATCAGGAAGTGCCGCATTTTTTTAAACCGCCTCATGCCAATGACTCCTTATATGGCTGTGAATGAGCTACGAATCAGCTTACGTTTTCCACGCATTCCCCAAGCTGTCTACAGCATTGTGACGTCTTTTTAGGCATTTCCATTGGAGAATGCCTGTAAGGGACCATATTTGGCGAGTGGTCACATGCTGTCTCCCGGCTACTGAGGTAGCCATTTTTCCAATCACTTCTTATGAGAAAACAATTGCCTTGACGGATATATTATCGAATACATATGTTAACACCTTTAGGATGGATCCTAAACAACGTTTGCCGTGTTTCTGTCGATATTATGGAGCAAATTTTGAAAAAAGTTTGCCGTTATAGTTTAAGATTTTTCGGTCGATTTCTCAGCCAAAACTGATGAACAAACGGGACCTTTTTCGCCTACAAAAATAATATTTTTGGAAAAAAGGAACATTTGCTATCTAACAGGGAGTCTCCTGAGTGAAAGCATCTGAAGTTCTTCAAAGGTAAATTTATTTAATTTGGTTGCTTTTCTTATTAGCGTGAAAATGTTGCCTGCTGCCTGCAGAGCCTAGCATAGCATTATGCCATGATAAACTTACACAAATGCTTGTCTAGTGTTGGCTGTAACACATATTTTGAAAATCTGAGATGACAGTGTTAACAAAAGGCTAAGCTTGTGTTTGAATATATTTATTTCATTTCATTTGCGATTTTCATGAATAGGAAAAGTTGCGTTATGCTAATGCGCTTGAGGCTATGATTATGCTCCCGGATACGGGATTGCTAGTATCTAGAGGTTAATCTTTCTGAACTGTCCAATTTACAGTAGCTATTACAGTGAAAAAATACCATGCTATTGTTTGAGGAGAGTGCACAACAACAAAAAGCTTTTATCACGGCAACTGGTTTGCTACGTTCATCTATGAAGGTAAATAATGTACTTACATTCAGTATCGTGCCCTGATTCGTCATCCTGAGGGTCCCAGAGATAAAATGTAGCATAGTTTGTAGTATATATAGAAGCTTATGACATTCCTGGGAGTGGGTAAACTTACATTTTTTATTACCATAATATTTTTGTATGTTCTCTATAGTTATGTACTTGAAAATGTATCAATTGCTGTAATTTGGCACATTTGGGTAGATTTGATACAACATTTTGAACAGTAATGAAATGGTTCATTGGATCAGTCTAAAACTTTGCACATACACTGCTGCCATCTAATGGCCAAAATCTAATTGCACCTGGACTTCTAAATTGCATTATGGCCTTTCTCTTGCATTTCAAAGATGATGAACAAAAAACAAATATTCAAATGCATGTTTTTTGCTTTGTATCATCTTTTACCAGATCTAATGGGTTATATTCTCCTACATTAATTTCACATTTCCACAAACTTCAAAGTATTTCCTTTCAAATGATATCAAAACATTCATATCCTTGCTTCAGGTCCTGAGCTACAGGCAGTTAGATTTGGGTATGTCAGTTTAGGCAAACAAAAAAAGAGTCCGATCCTTAAGAGGTGTTAAGCATAAGAAATTTGTTCTTATCCCATTGCCAAGAGATATTAAGGAGCTAGAGGATGGTGGTATTGTTTTAGCAGATGGACATGTTTTGAGAGGTGCTTTATGTGCCATAGCTGGAGATAATCTGGGATCTCATATTATTGAGGGATTTGTGGAAAATTTAAGCAGGAGTACATATTTTTGTCGATATTGTGACATTGACAGAGTAACATTTGAGTCTAATCCACTGTCAACTGGTTTAATTAGAACTGCCCAGTCCTAAATAGAACATGTACAGTACATAGAAGCTAATGACAAAGACAGTGCATGGGGTGTCAAATTTCAAATAAAATAATCTTTATTTAACCAGGTAGGCTAGTTGAGAACAAGTTCTCATTTGCAACTGCAACCTGGCCAAGATAAAGCATATCAATTCGACACATACAACAACACAGAGTTACACACGGAGTCAATAATACAGTAGGAAAAAAAAGTATATATACAGTGAGTGCAAATGAGGTAAGATACGGGATTTAAAACTTGTTATGGCTAGGAGTCCCTCAAAAGGAACACCCCCCCCCCCCCCCCCCCCCCCATTCAGCTGAAAAGGTGGCGCGGGAAATTCAACTTTCACACATTAATAACAAGTCCAAAACAGCAAATGAAAGATAAACATCTTGTTAATCTACCCATCGTGTCCGATTTTAAAAATGTTTTACAGCGAAAACACAACATATATTTATGTTAGATCAACACCAAATCCAAAAACACACAGCCATTTTTCACAGCCAAAGATAGTCACAAAAGCAGAAATATAGATAAAATGAATCACTAACCTTTGATTATCTCCATCAGATTACACTCATAGTACATCATGTTAAACATGTATTGTGTGTTTTGTTCGATAATGTGCATATATACAGTATATATCTAAAAAAATTCAGTTTACATTGGCACGTTACGTGAAGTAATGTTTTGATTCCAAAACATCTGGTGATTTTGTAGAAATACTCACAATAAACATTGATAAAAGATGCAAGTGTTATTCACAGAATTAAAGATAAACGTATCCTCTATGCAACCGCTGTGTCAGATTTCAAAAAAACTTCCCGGAAAAATAATAATCTGAGAATGGCTCTCAGAACCCAAATTAGCCAAAGAAATAGCAGCCATTTTGGCGTCAACAGAAGCTACAAAAAACACTATAAATATTAACTTACTTTGAATATCTTCATCAGAAGGCAGTCCCAGGAATCCCAGTTCAACAATAAATGACTGATTTGTTCCATAAAGCCCATCATTTAGCCACTTGTTGTTAGCTTGTTCAGCCCAGCATTCAATCTTCAAAAAGCACGAGCAATACCTCCAGACAAAAACTCAAAGTTTCGTTACAGGTCGTAGAAACAAGTCAAATTATGTATGCAATCCATATTTAGGATGTTTTAAACATTAATCATCAATAAGGTTCCAACCAGAGAATTTCATTGTCTGAAGAAAAGCATTGGAACGGGAGGATGCTCTCTCGTGACCGCGAGCAATGAGACTGAGGCTTTCTGCCAGACCACTCAGTAAAAGAGCTCCTATGAGACCCTCCTTTATATTAGAATCATTACAACCAGAATCTAAAGACGGTGACATCTTGTGGAAGCCCTAGGAAGTGCATGCACATCCATAACTAACATGGACTTCAAATGGCACTGTTTTGAAAATCGATTTCTCACTTCCTGTTTGGATTTCTTCTCAGGTTTTTGTCTGCCATATGAGTTCTGTTATACTCACAGACATAATTCAAACAGTTTTAGAAACTTCAGAGCGTTTTCTATCCACCAGTAATAATACCATGCATATATTCCCATCTGGAACAGAGTAGGAGGCAGTTAAGTTTGAGCACGCAAAGTGAAAATGCTGCCCCCTATCCCTAACAGGTTGGCAATAAATAGGCCATGGTGGCGAAGTAATTAAAATATAGCAATTAAACACTGGAATGGTAGATGTGCAGAATATGAATGAGCAAGTAGAGACACTGGGGTGCAAAGGAGCAAGATAAATAAATAAATACAGTATAGGGATGATGTAGATAGATGGGCTGTTTACAGATGGGCCATGTATGGGTGCAGTGATCTGTGAGCTGCTCTGACAGCTGGTGCTTAAAGCTAGTGAGTGAGATATGAGTCTCCCTCACTTAATGAGCTTAGGTACTTCCATGTTTGCCAGCCTGGACTGCCTCCTTGCCTTGTTCATGACATCTTCGAGGGCATTGTCTCTTTTGACCTTGCACTGTTCATTAATCATTTGGTCAATCAAGAGAAACATTTTACATATTTAGAATGGAGCCGATTTATGTGCATGAGCCGATTTAAATACCTTGGGAGTGATGGTAATGACAAACCTCCTGAGATAAGACCTGGCAATGAGAAGCTAAGTGGACATGCTGTATAAAACTGGTGTCTGTTGAGAGTACTCCCCCTCTTAGTAGGAGATTGGATCAAAAATCTACCAGATAGTGGTGTACGGCTGTTGATTTTGCTCCTAAGACAGTTGGATATATTAGAGCATCAGCAATTACTGCTGACCAGGTGGCATATCTTCAAGTCCTTATTGATGAATATATCCATTTCAGAACCAATTATTTTCCTGTCAAACCCCTCAAGTCAAAGCACCATTATCTCCCCAAACGTATCGTTAGGTAAGGGACACTTATTCGTCTCTGGACATTGAGGTCTGAAAGTCAGCATACTTACTTCAGGCAGTGTGCACGGAAATTACACAACTTCAAGAATCTATGTGGGACTCTAGCAGAGAGACACCAACTGTTCCAAGCCTATTTAAGTGCTGGCAGTTTATTTTCGCAGGTAGAAAAGGGAACTGAGTTTTATGCCAGTGATTAAAACAAGATTGAGGATTCAGTCGCTGAATTTCACTTCAAATCTGACAACACAGTTTTTTCAAAGGATATCACTGTCAAAAGCACAAAGTACAGATAGGGTATGTATGTTGTGATGGGGAAAGATGAGGATGGATTGCAAGTGGGTGAGATGAAGTTGATCCTGGTCCGTTGCTACTCTTCTTTATTTTGTTTTAGAGGCAGCAGGCTGTGCAGCTAGTTGATTTAGGTAGTCACAGCCTAACAGGAGTAGCCCAGGATTTTAACTTGATCTGCATTAAGCATGAACAACTTCTTGGTTATTACCCCTTCGTAGAGTACAAGATATTTGGCAAATCAATGATGATCCTTCATCATCCTTGCCCTTTGTTGTAGAGCCATGACAGCGCTACGAGAGGAGATAAGAGAGGCAGTATTGTCAGTGCTACCATATTTGCCTGAGGAGACACTTTCATCCCTCCTGGACAAGCTAGCAATTGTGGGAGTAGAGGGAAAGCCAGACCTTCAATTTCTTAAAGAACAAGACCTACAGGAGCACATCAGACCAATACAATGCCGGAAGCAGCTAAATGCATGGAGATTTGAAGGTATTACATTTTGTTAAAATATTTACTAGTACTGTACAGTCGAGAGGAAACGTTTGTAGTTTTACTATTTTAGATTTCTGAGTTGAGCAACTATTTTACTACCAGTTCATACAAGGATCCATCAAGGATACATCAACATTTGAGCCATCAAGCCCTTCCCCTTTACAGTCATCCACATTCAGCACAACCTGGTCAACAACCAGTATAACCAGTACTGTAGACCTGGATATCTGGCCGGAGAACATCACTGTCCCTTGGGGAAAATGTCCATGAACCTGAGATCAGCCATCGCCAGAGGCAGACGGCCAACCCCGGGAGAATGAAGAGAGATCGTGAGCATTACACTAGATGCTTTGAGAGTTATTGAGCCTAATCCGACCAGAGCAGATTGCAATAGCCAAGAGGATGGTACAACAGTACCTGAAAAGCTTCGCTGATACAACGAAAGATGGCACTACAATTGGGAGTGGTTATGGATCCCTCTTAATAAATCAGATGAAAACACGCGTTGAGCATAAGAATCGTGATAACCCTCTGGTATGGCTAAGAAAGAGAAAAATACTCTCAGGCTCATCAACTGTATCCAGTGCAAGAGGGCCAAGTGACAAAGATGGCAGACTGACTTTCCCACAGAAGAAACGGAAGAAACTTTGGAGGCAAAGCGTAAGGAAATGGAGCAGCTTTATTCCAGAAAAGGGCCGGCAGAGGACATCTCTCGCAGCTCATGCAAGCAACATTTTAATTACAGCGCTATGCCATCAACGCTAGCCTAACACCTAAGATAGCAGAGCTGAAGAGTAAGTGGCCATACCTTTTCACACAGAAGACACTCTACAAGAACTTCAAGTTACTGACAGATGTCTCAATCCTGGGAAAAAATGTATGCAACGATGGCAGAAAATGGAAGGATTTTCACACAATACTTCTGCTACAAACCAACAAATGAAGAGGTTCGGCACATCCTGTCAAGGTTTGAAAAGGGTGGAGCGACTGATGTTGGCCCTTGTGTTGTCTTCCAGCTGATTTCATAGAAAGGACGGATGCACTCCTTCTACAGGCCGACACGAGTTTTACATTCATCTGCATCTTATGCATACAATAATACATTCCTATGTATTTTAGAAGTTTAAAATTAAGATGTGCCAAATGTTCAAAATATGTAAATTGAAAGTTATAGAATGTGTTGTTTTACATCTTTCAGGTGTCAGCCACAGCCACAGATGTGGAGGGATCAATTCCCTTGCCGGACTCACCAAGACTGATTGTTCAAGTTAATGTGTCCAATAAGACTTTCTGTGTGATTAATTGTTTTATAGACGGGGCCTTACAATAGCAATGTTTCACAGAGGTAATTGCGAAACATAAATGTGATCTGATTTCAGGTGACACAATGGCTGCTGCCAAATGGATGATAAGCATCGAGGAGGTCATGATGTCGGTCCACTCCAACTTTGTGGAAGCTGCTGGCAGCTTTAAAAAAAAATCTCATTCTACTTCAGTCAGCAGTACCAAGAGGAGGCTTCACGCACCCTGGAGTTCATCCAAAGGTAAACAAAAATATGCTTCTTCCTTGGGAGAATTCCATTGGGGGTTTAAACTGAGGCATTTTGTATCACGCTTAGTTTGGCAGGTTAATTGAATCAAGATATGTGGATAAGTTTGAAAGGCTCCTTTGTCTGAGGATAAACACATAATGTGAAGCCATTATTTGAACTGGGGACAATGTAGAGAGGTAAAAATCCGTACACATCAGTGGACTAACAATCTTTCTTAAATTTTGTCTGGATGTGCTCTTTGTTTTCACAGATGTTTTGCTGGAATCAGTCCATCCAACTGGCTCGAAGACCGCCACAGCCGAGGTTGTCAGTGAGAAAAGCGGAAAGGTAGTGGAGAAGAAGAGACACACAATTAATGTACTGTACATGTTTGTACTCTGCTCAGGAAGATAATGGACTTAGAACAGCTATAGGCTACTTCCTCTTGGGCATACATTAAATGTATTTATGTTAATTGTGACCTGCTCAAGTAAGTTTGGTTTGTCACTGGGCTTGACTCTTTTGTGTTTCACACCTTAGGTGTTAGAAAATGATCCAGTATGCACTGAAATTGGCACATTGTTGAGGAAGTAATGCTACTTTGGATGTTTGGAAATGTCTGGCATTTACTCCAAACTTGAATAGGCAACCCTTATTAAAGCTTGAGTATGTCGTTTTGGAAAGGGCATAATTAGAAATCTGGGAATAGGACAACATATCCATTGAGGTATTTTATAACCATAATCTCACATAATTAAAAAGTCAAATTACCCTTACCAAAACGAGATACTCTGCTTTTAATCTGGGAGCGAAGGTAATGACAAACCTCCTAAGGTAAGGCCAGGCAGACATGTTGCACAAATCTCTGTTGAGAGTAGGCCCTACTACCCGTCTTATTATGAAACAAGACACAGTACATGTTTTATTTTTTTGAGCTCAAAGCGAGGCAATACGATTTTTGAGTTACCTGTGTCTGAAAGGTTGTTTTTATTAAAAAAACTAGGATACAAACAGTATACCAGTGCCTTTCTCATCTGTAATTCTGTCACTTTCTATGCTGCAACAGTTATTAATACTGTCTTTGCATCTGCATTCAGCAATTTTTTTAAAACAAAGAGGTTTAAAATGTATCAGTCTTCAGAATTGATCAACGTCCTGAGTAAGGTGTATGTTCATATCTGTTCCAGCATACAAAGTGACAGAATAGCCCTGTGACAATCTAGCATGATGTTTTATGTCACATACAAGCTAGAATATAATTAAACATCATTTTGTGTTATTTTTTTATTCGTAAAGGGAGATGCTTCACAGTTTTGTAAAATGGGTTGGTTGCATCCATCCTGACTAATGCTATGACGGAAACCCTTGATTTTGTGAAGTTATGTCATACCAATACTTATTGTATTCTGTCCCGATGAATCATTTTCAGATCTACACTTGTTGATAGGTGCTTGGGGAAAGTTGTACGTTTGTAACTGAGGCATTTGTGATGCAACCCATTTCGTTACAGTTTATTGGCAATTCCCACCGAGCAAGTGTTAAGTTGTACTTTGGGAGCTTATTGAATGTGTTTATTGTCACTTTTTTGGTTTGTTTATCATTAAACCATGCTTAAGAACATATTATTTGTATTGTGTTTACTTGTTTTGGTGATGGAAATGTTTGAGAAGTTTACAGTACTACTGGCATATTTTATCTGTAAATGTCATATATTACTGTAAAAGGACATACAACAGAACTGTAGTTTTACAGCAAAAAGACTGTATAATAAATTACAGTAATTGAACAGCAATTCGAGGTGCCAAGTAAATCCTGTAAATTTCATAGATACAAGTCATTCATGTAAAATAGAAGCACAGTAATATATTGTAATTAGAAAGTTGTACAGGTACTGTAAAACTACAGTGAATTGCTGTTATTTATAAACAGTAAGTTATTGTTGTACATCTACAGCAACATGTACTAATTCTAATTTACAGTAAAAAACATTTTTTACAGTACATTTACTGGCATCTTTTTTGCCATTAATTTACTGTAATATCTCCAGTACATATTTTACAGCACAGCAGCATTGCAGTTCTTGACAAAAAACATTGCCCCTGGCATCTACTACCATACCATGTTCAAAGGCACTTCAATATTTTGTCTTGCCCCTTCACCCTCTGAATGGCGCACATACACAATCCATGTCTCAGTTGTCTCATGGCTTAAAAATCCTTATTTTTTCCTGTCTCCTCCCCTCCATCTACACTGATTTAAAGAATTTAACAAGTGACATCAAGAAGGAATCATAGCTTTCACACAGATTCACCTGGTCAGTCTATGTCATGGAGATATCAGGTATACTCAGTATAAAGAGGTGTAATATCATCACCGGGCAGATTTTCCCATAATGCTTCAGCACTGGGGGGTATTACCATTTCACAAGGAGCATTTGGGAAATTATATCACTTTAATGGATGTGTAATTGGTCAAGTAATTTGTGTAAGCTGTTAAGTAATGAAAAAATAAGCAATATACACAGCAACAGACGCCAACATGGCAAAACACCGGGACCATGTATCTCCTTCATTTTCTTCCAACAGTTTCCTTTAGTCACCTTAACGTAAAGACATTTAAATAATTATTCAGTTTGTATAAGCCATTTTCAAGTTCAACGGAAGTGCAAGTGGCTGACGATCCATATGTTGTCTGATCCTGCATTCAATAGGCCTCGAGTCAGGCATCGTATCCAAACACTACTCCACTGTTCTGCTCCACAGACCATTCAAGGGACAAGGCTGCCCTCACCCCGCCCCTCTCACCATGTGTCTTAACTTCCTGTTTGGACAGCTAGATCCCATCTCTGATCTGTCTGACCAGTCCCTCAGATTGTTAGCTGACACCAAATGAGTCCTTCTTCAATGCTAGTTTTATCATACAGGAAGCAGTCCTCCAAGAAGGGATAGATTTTCGGTCTCGGGAAGGACGAAAGCTTGCCGGTCCCCATTCCAAAGGAGGCAGACAACTACTGTAACACAAGCAAGTTCACAAGGGGTTTTTACCCCTCGCCTCTCTCCATTACTCTCTCTTCACAAGATGTGAAGTGTTCCCATTCCTCTCGTCCCTTCTTGCCAATTGAACACAGTGCCTGCAGGTTACAGAACATGTAGCCTGTTCCCAGTCAGACAAAGAGGCACTGATGCATTGGGAGGCTCTCACACACAAAAAAGTGCATGAATAAGGTTGCCCTGGTATGCGGTCAATTTAATGCACAGAACAAGGGAAGAGAAGCAATACACATATTTTGTACCACGAGTGCACCTACAGATCAGAGCAATGCATTTCCATTACGTTAAAGAACCAAGACTGATCCTCTTGAGTGAGCGAGATGGGTGGTTGGTCAGGTTCATAGACAATACATGCAGGGTTCTATCTACGGTCAGGTTGCCACCCATGTGAGGGAAGTGACCTATTTTAGAATGAGTGATCATGAGATTATGGTCAATAAGGGCAGAATTGTATGTGTGGATATCGTATTTAATAAAATAAGATATGTTACTATTTCGTGCAAGCATACCACAGAGAAAGAGCAGCAGCACCTTACTGAATTTCTCATTTCTCTCGATCTGGGTAGAACATCAAAAACGGGCCTATAACAGATCAGCGCTGGGCCCATATTCCCCCACTGTGAACGGTAGAGCACCTGAGACCATCGCCCAGTCTGTGTCCAGAGTTTGATGTCCTTTGATAAATAACTGACTTTGCTGATGGTGCTACCCTGACAGAGTCTGCTCATGGAGGCCATAGGTGTGCATCACAGGAGATTGGTGGCACCTTAACTGGGGAAGACGGGCTTGTAGTAATGCCTGGAGCGCAATTAGTGGAATGGCATCAAATGCATCAAACACATGGTTTCCGTATGTGTTTGATGCCATTCCATTTGCTCTTTTCCAGCCATTATTATGAGCCGTCCTCCCTTCAGCAGCCTCCTGTGTGGTGCATATGCACTCCAGGCTGCTTCAACAAAACAGTGTTTATCTCTTGCCAAAGGCCGTCTGGTTAGATATTAGATGAAAGTCAAGTTCCACACCTTTGAATCGACCACTAACTCTTTTTTTTCTCTCTCCCCTGCATCTCTCCATCTGCCTCTCCCTCGCACACTGCTGCAGAGGAAGCTAAATTACTTTCTACACTTTTCAAAACTTTCAACAGACTGGATGTGGCTGACCGGAGAGAAAACAAAGTGGAAGAAATGGAAGGGAAAAATATGTTTGTTTTTTTAAGCTCTAGATTTCTGCCACATAGCTGAAAATAGAACAGAGAAAGAGGTATTTAACTTTCATAACAAAATACCAGTTTTGATTGGAATTAAAAAGACTGAATCTGGAGATCTTTCTGCACTCAAGTTTTCTAGGAAGAATTGGAGAGTGTGTGTGTGTGTGTGTGTGTGTGTGTGTGTGTGTGTGTGTGTGTGTGTGTGTGTGTGTGTGTGTGTGTGTGTGTGTGTGTGTGTGTGTGTGTGTGTGTGCATGCATGTCATTGTGTGTGCAATTGTGTGGGTGGTCTTGCTTAGTTCACTGCTTTAGTCAGACCCATTACTTCAAGGGAGCACAGGAAGCAACATAATCCAAATCCATTGAATTCAAAATTGGATAAATCATTTGGAAAACTCATATCAAACGTTATTTGTCACATACACATGGTTAGCAGATGGTAATGCGAATGTAGCGAAATGCTTGTGCTTCTAATTCCGACAATGCAGAAATAACCAACGAGTAATTTAACCTAACAATTTCACAACAACTACCGTATACACACAAGTGTAAAAGAATGAAGAATATGTACATACAAATATATGAATGAGTGATGGTACAGAATGTCATAGGCAAGATGCAGTAGATGGTGTCGAGTACAGTATATACATATGAGATGAGTAATGTAGTGTATGTAAACATTATATTAAGTGGCATTGTTTAAAGTGGCTAGTGATACATTTTTTACATCAATTTTTCCAATATTAAAGTGGCTGTAGTTGAGTCAGTATGTTGGCAGGAGCCACTCAATGTTAGTGGTGGCTGTTTAACAGTCTGATGGCCTTGAGATAGAAGCTGTTTTTCAGTCTCTCGGTCCCAGCTTTGATGCACCTGTACTGACCTCGCCTTCTGGATGATAGCGGGGTGAACAGGCAGTGGCTCGGGTGGTTGTTGTCCTTGATGATCTTTATGGCCTTCCTGTGACATCGGGCAGTGTAGGTGTCCTGGAGGACAGGTAGTTTGCCCTCAGTGATGCGTTGTGCAGACCTCACTACCCTCTGCTGCGCCTTCTTCACCACGCTGTCTGTGTGGGTGGACCAATTCAGTTTGTCCGTGATGTGTACCCCGAGGAACTTAAAACTTACTACCCTCTCCACTACCGTCCCATCGATGTGGATAGGGGGGTCCTCTCTCTGCTGTTTCCTGAAGTCCACGATAATCTCCTTTGTTTTGTTAACGTTGAGTGTGAGGTTATTTTCCTGACACCACACTCCGAGGGCCCTCACCTCCTCCCTGTAGGCCGTCTCGTCATTGTTGGTAATCAAGCCTACCACTGTAGTGTCGTCTGCAAACTTGATGATTGAGTTGGAGGCGTGCATGGCCATGCAGTCATGGGTGAACAGGGAGTACAGGAGAGGGCTCAGAACGCACCCTTGTGAGGCCCCAGTGTTGAGGATCAGCGGGTTGGAGATGATGTTACCTACCCTCACTACCTGGGGGCGGCCCGTCAGGAAGTCCAGTACCCAGTTGCACAGGGAGGGGTCGAGACCCAGGGTCTCGAGCTTGATGACGAGTTTGTAGGGTACTATGGTTATAAATGCTGAGCTGTAGGCGATGAACAGCATTCTCACATAGGTATTCCTCTTGTCCAGATGGGTTAGGGCAGTATGCAGTGTGGTTGCGATTTCGTCGTCTGTAAGCAAATTGGAGTGGGTCTAGGATGTCAGGTAGGGTGGAGGTGATATGGTCCTTGACTAGTCTCTCAAAGCACTTCATGATGACGGAAGTGAGTGCCAAGGGGCGGTAGTCATTTAGCTCAGTTACCTTAGCTTTCTTGGGAACAGGAACAATGGTGGCCCTCTTGAAGCATGTGGGAACAGTAGACTGGGATAAGGATTGATTGACTATGTCCATAAACACACCAGCCAGCTGGTCTGCGCATGCTCTGAGGACACGGCTGGGGATGCCATCTGGGCCTGCAGCCTTGCGAGGGTTAACACGTTTAAATGTTTTACTCATATCGGCTGCAGTGAAGGAGAGTCCGCAGATTTTGGTAGCGGGCCGTGTCAGGGGCACTGTATTGTCCTCAAAGCGAGCAAATAAGTTGTTTAGTCTGTCTGGGAGCAAGACATCCTGGTCCGCGACGCGGCTGGTTTTCCTTTTGTAATCCGTGATTGACTATAGACCCTGCCACATACCTCATGTGCCTGAGCCGTTGAATTACGACTCTACTTTTTCTCTATAATGATGCTTAGCTTGTTTCATTGCCTTGCGAAAGGAATAGCTACACTGTTTGTATCCGGTCATGTTTCCTGTCACCTTGCCCTGGTGCACTTTCAGTTTCGCGCGAATGCTGCCATCAGTCCACGGTTTCTGGTTTGGGAATGTTTTAATAGTCGCTGTGGGTACGACATCGCCGATGCACTTGCTAATAAACTCGCTCACCAAATCAGCGTATTCGTCAATGTTGTTGTTTGACGCAATGCGGAACATAATCCCAATCCACGTGATCGAAGCAATCTTGAAGCGTGGAATCAGATAGGCCATTTGATGTCCAGTGCTTCAAATTATTTTAAATTGATTGATTGAGACTAAATCTATTTACAACACATGCCTGACAACATAATTATCATATGGTCATCCCTGAGACTTGTCAGCTATGCTCAAGATCTGTAGGAGAATGCATTTGAGGTGTGCACACCAGTAAATAAGACAGGCTAAGCAGAAATGCTAAGGTGCATTTAAAAATTCTGTTACTTTTACTCAATTTCATGGTTGACAGCTGGAAGTTATGGATGAGTTGCCATGGGCACTAAGGGCTCACCCAAGCAGCAGAGGCAACAAACGTTTTCTCTCTGTGGCCATGTTACGAAAATCGCCTTTGTCCTGCAGCCTTCCATTTTATGCCTGAGCGTTTCGAATCGATTATTTTCAAAGCCCACGACTCTTGCTTTTAGTCAGGTATAAGGAATGAGTAGTGGTGGTCAATCTCTCCCTTCACACATCTCTCTCTCTCTCTCTGTGTATCTCACTGTCTCTCTCTGTCTCTCTCTCTCTGTATCTCTTTCTGTTTGTCCCTCTCTCTATATACAGATGATGATTATAGTTCTCTCTTGGTGCCAAAAAACAGAGATGTCTTGGCGTGTTGTAGCTGTGTGCCTGTTGTAAATGGTCATAACATTGATGATAGGCCCCTTTGGTGAAACGGGGGAACAGTGTATGTGGTTTACTGTCCCTCTGTTTGCAGTCTACCAAGGCTTGTTTGGTTGGGACTCTGCCGAGCCCAGAAGGCAACAAACTACCATCAACCACTTCAGTTACAATTATATGCTCATAGTTATTTCCCTATAGTGCCATCATATGCATTGATTATCAATAAAATAAAAAACAGTCACAATCAGGGAATAATGAATGTATAATGAATCACATCATTAACTAAATCCATTCAATCACATTTCATCAACATTTTCCTGCCAGCTGCTAACACTCCTAGTATATGGCTGAGATTACATCCCAGAATGCATTAGGAAATGGAGAGTGTCTTGTGTCCAACCAAACCAGTATTGGCGATATCCCCATCACACCCATATTGCAGAGTAAGGGCTGGCTGCCCAAAGTCAATCAGCAAAGGCAGCCTTATTCCCTGAATAAATCTGTTGTTGTGTCAATGGCCCCTGCTATCTTATCACATTACTTGTAGGACCCTTTGTTGCTCACACCTGCCAGGACAATGTCAGCAAAATGCCACTGTGGAGCACAGCCGGAGTTGGGAGACTGTTGGTGGCATCGTGGCTGTAATTCACGCTATCATAATGTACTGACCGTGGCACGCACCACTCCTCACAGCTCCCACAGATGAAGCATCAGAAGGAATGACACTGCCAGAGATGACTTAAATTAGCTTCGGTCAACCTTGAATTAGGAATTTGTGAGGCAGCGTAGCCAACTAATATCAAATGTTCAAGAGGACAGAGATGATGACAGTCTGCCAGAGTGACCACTTTCCACTTTGCAAGTCTCTCATGCAAGACGGAGTTAAAAGGAGCATGTGTGATAAGAGGTGGTACCTCACACAAGTGTATCGGTTAATATTTTGCAATGCACTGTTGGCTTATTAACATTTGGAAGTAAAGCATATGGTTTAGCAATGTACCGTAACATAATATGATTCCGGGGTCGTTTCTAACAACAGAGAGAAAGAAAATTACACCTACCCTATATGTTATTTGAAACCTGATGGAATTCTGTTGAAATAAGTCTTCTTCCAAAGATCTGCTAGAATTGCTATTTACCTGCAGTTGTATCTGGTACCCTGATATACACTTCAGTACAAAGTACTACCAAAAATAAGATGTGTTTTCACAGAAAAAGTAACAAACAACACATTGATAGGGAATTCTCCCTCGCAGGAGACAATGACACGATTTCATGGCTTTGACACTGCAGCTCACCAGTAAGTTTAGGGAAGTGACAAGTCCAACAATAAACCAAACAAACGCCAGCGTCACAATGTCCAAATCCTGAAGGTAAACACAAACATCTTCAGGCGCTTGTCTCAGAACAATAACATTGCCTTGACAGAGGACAAGTTGTGTTTCCCAAACAGTCATTTACTTTTTGAGGACAGAAAGAAAAACACTATATATTACCTGAAAGTACAATCCAATACATTATCACCTCATTCCTCTTCAACCCGAAAAGACCTCGTAGAGGATATACAAGACTACTCATCAATGTTATTCATGCAGATGCTTTATCGCGTGTTGTTAATGTTCCTCCACTGTTATCTGATATAGTGAAACTGCAATTTACAGGCCAGAAATGGAATCCTTATTCATCTGACATGCTACAATAATACCCATCACAGGCTGGGCAGAGAGAGCCCATATTTCACATTGCACAGGCCAACCAGAGACTCACAGGCATTTAGCCCCTGCCCTACTTCAACCCCTGCCTCTAATTAAAATGGTTGGGATAATCCGTGCCGAGATCCGGCCTGCGTCTCCCTGCCAATGACCTTCTGGATTTGGAGTGTGAGACCTTGCGGCTAATGGTCTCTGCCCTGCTGTAGGCCGTCTGTACTGCGTGTCCACGCAGGGCCAAACAAGGCCATCACAGAGGTTATGCATAGATGCAAGTGCAGAAACTATGGCCGTGGCTGGCCCCTCTCTGTAATCCTGAAGTGCTCATAGAGTGGCAAGGGTGGGCATTTAATAGGGGGCACCTTGCCCTCTCTATAATGGCATGAAGTATTAATTGAATGTCTTAGACTAAGCTGGCCCAGATCATTTCCCCATACAATGTTCTGTTCTCCCAGCACAGGCCTTGACTACAGCAGTGAACACTTCAACCTTGTATCCAGATTAGTTTAATGCCCTGAAAGAACAAGGTTATTGTGAGTCGGATTTCTAAAGTACCATTCTTGGATTCATTACTTTTGTGTGGTTTGAGTTGAATGTATGATGACATTTCAGCTGCCCGTTTCTACGTTTATTTTGGGCATAAAAATAACATTTGAACGTGTGCACGCACGCACACACACACACACACACACACAGACGTGTGTGTGTGTGTGTTGACTGTATGCATTGACTATATGGGAAATACCCACTGGGAGACTCAATATTAACAGGTTAAATCTGGCAGATAAAAGGCTACAAGACTCAATCAATACCAGTAGGGAATCATTGGGATGTGGTAGCCTTACTCACTGAGGTTTCACTTCTTCGCGGTCCTACTGTCAACAGAACATGACAGGCCACACAAAATATGGTCAGCTTCTCATGTTCAAGCACCTGTTCAATGGACTTGAAGGGGGAAGGAAGAATATCCACAAATCTTTGTGAAAGACGGAAATAGTTATGCTTAGCCTACACAAGCGAGATTATTGTAGCTAGTGATGCCCTCCATTGGCCAGCAGGAGGTGCCATATTCAAATCATTGAGTTGGGATGAATGACAATGGCAGTTGGGTAGATCTGTCACTAATGCTGGACCCACTGCACAATAAACTGGTTGAGTCAACGAGTCAACGAATAAAATCCAATGTAATGATGTTGAATCAACGTGGAAACTGATTTAGATTAGCAAAAAGTAATCAACGTAAAGGAATTTCTGGATTTGTTGTATTTATTTTGTTTATTTTTTACCCTAAATCCAATAAGATGGTTAAATGTAATACTTTGAATTCAATTTAGTTGACAACTCAATCAAATGTAAATCAACTAGATGTTGAAATAGCATCGGTGCCTAGTGGGTAAGTAATTTATGAGCCAAATATATATATTTTTTTAACGTAAATGAAGTCATCTCTTTTTGTCTTTCCTCTCTCGGTTGGCTCAGTGTAAATTAAAGGTTTCTAACACAGAACCCAAACCATCTGGGCGCGTGCACCATCGTGCGCCATCGTGAGCCATCGTGCACACATTTATTTTGTCCCCCCACACCAAATGTGAACGTGTGAACAAACTCTGAACCAATTACATTAATTTGGGAACAGGTCAAAAAACATTAAACATTTATAGCAATTTAGCTAGCTAGCTTGCACTTGCTAGCTAATTATTCCTATTTAGCTAGCTTGCTGTTGCTAGCTAATTTGTCCTCGGATATAAACATTGAGTTGTTATTTTACTTGAAATGCACAAGGTCCTCTACTCCGACAATTAATTCATAAATGTAATGGTCAACCGAATCGTTTCTAGTCATCTCTCCTCCTTCTAGGCTTTTTCTTCTCTAGACTTTATATCGCGATTGGCAACTTTCATAGATTAGGTGCATTGCCGCCACTGACCTTGTTCGTCTTTCAGTCACCCACGTGGGTATAACCAATGAGGAGATGGCACATGGGTACCTGCTTCTATAAACCAATGAGGAGTTGGGAGAGGCAGGACTTGCAACGCAATCTGCGTCACAAATAGAACTGACCTCTATTTTAGCCCTTGACAACGCAGATGCTCTTTGACGTGCATGAGCAATGTGGGACGCGAGTGGTGTAGTCAGCCTGTTAGAAGACTAACTTAATTTTCTGTATTTGATTGATCTGGTTGAAGCACTCCGTTGGCACAGAAATCATCTTATTATTTTCAGATTTTATTTTACACATACATAATGAAATGACTCTAACTCTAACTCTTCCCTGCCACATTTACCGACCATGTAAAACTGTTAACATTTTCCTTTTGAAGATATTCTGTACTTAAATATATATATGACTAAACCAGCCTGTGTGATGTTTGTTTGCTGCTCTGCAACTGTAGGTTTCTAGTGTTGGGGCCGTGGGAGGGACCAGCTCGGAAAGAGTTTGTCATGTTGGCAGGCGTGTGTTAGGGGAGTAGGGGTTCGGTTGAACCTGGGGGTTGGTGTTGGCAGGGATGTTTGTTTGGCTTTCAGCTTTAACACATTGTTCTGTTCATAGTGAGTGGAACCATCCCACTGATTCACAACTCTGTCAGGGAGATACGGAGATGGATCCCACCTGAAGGTGTCCAAAATCCCCATCATCAGATCCATCTGCTTGGGGGAAACCCAGAGAGAGACTAGCCAAGTCAGTCGGACTCCCGTCCGGCTCTTCCACCTCCCCCACAATCGTACCCCTTCACAGATGGCCATGGCCATTACCCAAAGTCACCCACACACACTTCCCAACCATTAAGATTTAGCCACTTACATACCACTGGAGTGATTCTAAATAGGGAGATGGGAGAACAATGGAGTGTCTGGGAGATTCATCTCTTGAAAAGCAGACTAGACATCTTGAACCTATCCAATCATTGGTATATCGATTTCATTTCAGAAATGTGGAGGACTGAAGCCAAGGCTTTATAGATCCTCACTTGGTCTCTCTCTAATCCTCCTTGAGAACTGTTATATTATAATTCACCTAGTCCACACGCAGATCCAGCACCAGCAGAAGTTGTGTCTGGGTGTGATAGCAGACTGCTATGTGAGCTGCTGCATGCTGAATATTAGCAGAGCGCTAGCACTCCGCCGTTGAAGTGAGTAAAATGCTAGCACCACGCCATGTCTGAGCAGGAGTTGTGTGCTAACATGACATGATGGGTGGGTTTCTCCACGGGCCTCCTGAGCTGTTCAATGTCAAACTGCTGGGATGCGATTTACAGCACAGGCCACTTTATATATTCCGACCGTTTGGTCCCTTGGAGTGTTTGTTTTAGCGCTAATTAAATCTTTGCTCAGGGTATCAAACAAGGTTGGCTAAGGTCATCGGAGCATCTGTGCCGTTTCATTGCGGACCTGTCTTCCCCACTGTGATTGAGTCCCAGCACTGCTGTGTAATGCTGACAGTGTTGACAGATGCTTTTTTAGCAACAGGTTTTTTTCTCTCTCAGCTTCCTGCAAGTACCAAGTCAAATCAAATCAAATTGCATTGGTCATATACACATGGCTAGCAGATGTTATCGCGAGTGTAGCAAAATGCTTGTGCTTCTAGTTCCGACAGTATGGTAACATCTAACAATCCCACAACAACTGCCTAATACACACAAATCTAAGTAAAGGGATGGAACAAGAACATAAACATAAAAAGATATGGATGAGCGAAGACCGAGCAGCATAGGCAAGATGCAAAAGATGGTATAAAAATACAATATATACGTATGGGAAGAGTAATCAAGACGTGAAAACTTTATTAAAGTGACATTATTAAACTGACTAGTGATCTATTTATTAAGGTGACCAATGATTTCAAGTCTGTATGTAGGCAGCAGCCTCTCTGTGTTAGTGACGGCTGTTTAACAGCCTGATGGCCTTGAGATAGAAGCTATTCTTCAGTCTCTCGGTCCCAACTTTGATGCACCTGTACTGACCTCGCCTTCCGGCCGGTAGCGGGGTGAACAGGCAGTGGTTCATGTGAGTATCATGTTGGGAACTGGCAAGCTTTTGGAGCTCAGCACATGAGCACAGAGAACATTACACATCCGTCAGCACTAATTTGCATTGTCATGAACCAGACCACTGAACAGAGCCACATCAGCCTAATTCATGACGAATTGAGAAGCTGAATATGTGTGCTTCTGACTCATCTTCCTGCTAATCTTCTCGCAACGGTCGCTCTATGGGCGACACAATGCGCTATATTCAGTGTACCGCTTCTACTCTCCCCTCGGTGTCGTGTCACACGCCTTGCTTTGTCTCTTAATCTCCTCCTGTATGGCTCTTGCTCGTCTTTGGAGTGCGTGTACGTGAGAGGGTATTCAGCCTCCCTCCCTACAAGCCCAAATATTTTTCTGTATAGAAAAGTACAGGAGAGTGAGCTATATCAGGCGCTATATCAGAAATGACTTTTAGGGATGAAGAGGGAGGGCCTTGTGAAGGAGAGGAGTGTGAGATCAGATAGAAAGGCTGCTGTGAACCTCTCATGACTTCTGTCAAAGAATAGATACATCTCTCTGTCCCTCACCTTTCTGACAGTAATCCCAGTAAAAAAAAAACTGAACTGGTAGTGAGGACGGAGTTACTTTGCCGTCTTTCAACCACAAACATATGCGATCCAACTGTGTAAAATGTCATTTGGTATTCACCAGATCCAAAGCAGCCCTGTACGTCAGCACCATTTATTCCCCTCATTGCCAGTCAGCCATCGCCAGCAAGAATATTCAGCGAGGACATACTCTCGTTCCTATCATAACAGCCTGTAGGATTCCAATCATGCCCGCTCTGTCATTAGGATGGGAGGCTCAGCGCTAATGTGGGGAAAGTGGAAACGCCAGAAGGCTCTCCTTCCACCCACCCATTACCAGGGCTGAATAGAAAGCCAAACACACTGGGGCTGGGGAGATATGTATATACTGTATTTTAGTCATGGCTCATCCTGTATAGGTACTGCTGTACACAACTTGTTTTATTCATACATTGTCCATATTGTCTATACACACACAATTTAGATACATATTTCTATTCAGGACTCTGACATTGCTCGGTCGGATATATTTCTGTTCTTTTTTTTTTTTTTTGCTTTATGTGTGTATTGTTGTTGCATTGCTCAACATTGCTGCATTGTTGTTCAAGAGCATCTCCCGTTGCTTTGCATGTTTGATGAGGGAAGAGCTGCTGATGTTCTGAGTCTCTCACTCATGGGTAAAGGCAGACATGATACCGTATTGATAAAATAAATTCAAAATAAAATCATGAGCAAATGAGTCTACCATCAGATGACCAAAATAGCCCAAACTTTCGAGGTCTGTAGGTGGGTTTAAACATGTATTGTGGGTTTGATCACACAAACCGTCCCTTTAAGTATGTCAATATGAAGATAAGCACAGAAGCATAAATGATGCAGCTGTATTGTCTCACCGTGGAGCAGCCGTCAGTATCTCTGAAATGTCATGGGTGTCCGTAACATTGACACTCTGTGGCAATGGCCAATGGTTATGCATTCATAACTCAAAGTTACACAATCATTAATCACCTTATAGATCTAACATAGGATGGTTCATTTTTTAAAGATGCCATCAATTGTATCCATCCAGACATAGATGTCGGCTACAACTAACCACTATATGTCAGGTCAAGGTGTGGTTACATACATTTCCTATGTAAATCATAATTTAAACATGACCATGTTCTCCGCAACACTGCAGACTATCCACCAGCAAAGTATGTGTTGTACGCACTTCATATGCACAGGATGTTTTTGAAAGTCATTTATGGTGGTGTTTATGGTGCATTTACTCAAATAAATACACAGGCAGTTAATGGTGATGATTTCGAAGAGAATGAGTCAATCATGGTGCAGGAGGCTGCACTGAAAACATGGTGGCCCTTCATGTTCTTTTCCAGGCTCTGCTAATATCATATTGCTTAATTTCGTAAACACAAAAAAAAAGACGGGTGGTGTGTAGGCTATGATAATGTATTTAGAGAGATGTATGACAGTTCAAAGCATTCTTCAATTATTTTCCCATTGTCTAACGAATGCATCTACTGTACCATTCAAAAGTTTGGACAAACATACTCATTCAAGGGTCTTCTTTTTTTTATTACTATTTTGTACTTTGTAGAATAATAGTAAAGACACCAAAACTATGAAATATCACATATGGAATCATGTAGTAACCCAAAAAATGTTAAACAAATACAAATATATTTTATATAGGAGATTCTCCAAAGTAGCCATCCTTTGCCTTGATGACAGCTTTGCACACTCTTGTCATTCTCTCAACCAGTTTCATGAGGTAGTCACCTGGAATGCATTTCTATTATTAACAGGTGTGTCTTGTTGAAAGTTAATTTGTGGAATTTCTTTCCTTCTTAATGCGTTTGAGCCAAGCAGTTGTTGTGACAAGGTAGGGATGGTATAATGAACAACGCCCTATTTGGTCAAATACAAAGTCCATATTATGGCAAAAACACCTCAAATAAGCAAGGAGAAACAACAACCCATCATTACTTTAAGACATGAATGTCAGTCAATACGAAAAATTTCAAGAACTGAATGTTTCTTCAAGTGCAGTCTCAAAAACCATCAAGCTCTATAATGAAACTGGCTCTCATGATGACAACCACAGGAAAGGAAGACCCAGAGTTACCTCTGCTGCAGAGGATGTTCATTAGAGTTACCAGCCTCAGAAATTTCAGCTCAAATAAATGCTTCACAGAGTTCAAGCAAAAGACATCTCAACATCAACTGTTCAGAGGAGACTGTGTGAATCAGGCCATCATGGTCAAATTGCCGCAAACAAACCATTACTAAAAGACACCAATAATAAAAAGAGACTTGCTTGGGCCAAGAAACACGAGCAACGGACATTAGACCAGTGGAAATCTGTTGTTTGGTCTGAGGAGTCCAAATTTGTGATTTTTGGTTTCAACTGCCTTGTCTTTGTGAGATGCACTGTTACCTCTAGTGCAGAGGATAAGTTCATTGGAGTTACCAGCCGCAGAAATTCACCTCAAATAAATGCTTCACAGAGTTCAAGTAACAGACACATCTCAACATCAACTGTTCAGAAGAGACTGTGTGAATCAGGCAATCATGGTCGAATTGCTGCAAAGAAACCACTACTAATGGACACCAATAATAAGAAGAGACTTGCTTGAGCCAAGAAACACATGCAATGGGCATTAGACCAGTGGAAATCTGTCTTTTGGTCTGAGGAGTCCAAATTTGATATTTGTGAGGGCTATTTGACAAAGAAGGAGAGTGATGGATTGCTGCATCAGATGACATGGCCTCCACAATCACCCAACCTCAACCAAATTGAGATGGTTTGGGATGTGTTGGACCGCAGAGTGAAGAAAAAGCAGCCAACAAATGCTCAGCATATGTGACAACTCCTTCAAGACTGTTCCAGGTGAAGCTGATTGAGGGAATGCCAAGAGTGTGCAAACCTGTCATCAAGGAAAAAAGGGTGGCTGCTTTGAAGAATCTAAAATCTAAAACACATTTTGATTTGTTTAAGACTTTTTTTACAATGTAGAAAATAGTAATAATAAACCCTTGAATGAGTAGGTGTGTCCAAACATTTGACTGGTACTGTACATATTCTATTCATTATTGCAATAAAAAAAAGCTATTGTATTCCTACTCAAATGCAAATAAGAGTTGCTACTGTCAGTGCTTGACTTGGGCAGTACCGGCACCTCACTTTTTATTTTTTTTACTGCTTGAGCTCCTGTTCCTCTTATAGAATATTAGCTAAAAAGTCTTGTGGAGCACCTGTTCCTCTTATAGAATATTAGCTAAACAAGTCTTGTGGAGCTCCTGCACCTAATGTTAAAACAGTACTGGCACCCAAAATGAGTACCGGCACTTATTTCAGTCCAAGTCAAGCACTAGCTATTGTCTCATTAAGTGTATTTGTCCTCAAAATGCCCATCTATCTAGAGGCCCCAGCTGAAAGTGAATAGAGAAGTAGATAGAATCCATCCACAATAATTTAACTTCAAACATAACCACCATGAGTGTCTCAGCTGCTTCCCACATCTCAATAGCCATACCCTACACTGTACAGCCATACATCTCTCTCATCTCACTCTTTCATTCCATCTCTCTCCATATGTTAACTTGTTCAATCATACAGTATGACATGCTCTCCTAACCTAACTTATCTCCAGCTATCCACCTCTCTCACGTTCCCTCTCTCTCTCTGAGGTGCATTACTGCCATCTACTGTTTGGTCTTTGATAAACAGAGAAGAGATAAAGACACAATCACATCTGTATGAAAAGTATTCAGACCCCATGACTTTTTCCACATTTAGTTACATTACAGCCTTATTCGAAAATGTATTAAATACTCATCAATTTACACACAATACCCCATACTGACAAAGTAAAAACTGTTTTTAGAAATGTTTGCAAATGTGTATATATATAAAAAAGTTGAAATATGACATTTACATAAGTATTCAGACCCTTTAATCAGTACTTTTTTTGATGCACCTTTGACAGCGATTACAGCCTCAAGTCTTCTTGGGTATGACGCCAAAAGCTTGACACACCTGTATTTGAGGAGTTTCTCCCATTCTTCTCTGCAGATCCTCTCAAGCTCTGTCAGGTTGGATGGGGAGCATCGCTGCACAGCTAATTTCAGGCTGGGCCACTCAAGGACATTCAGAGACTTCTCCCAAAGCCTTATGTTGTCTTGGCTGTGTTCTTAGGTTCGTTGTCCTATCGGAAGGTGAACCTTAACCCCAGTCTGAGGTCCTGAGCGCTCTGGAGCAGGTTTTCATGAAGGATCTCTCTGTACTTTGCTCCATTCATATTTTCTTCGATCCTGACTAGTCTCCCAGTCCCTGCCGCAGAAAAACATCCCCACTGCATGATGCTGCCACACCAATGCTTCACCATAGGGATGGTGCCAGGTTTCCTCCAGACGTGACACTTGGCATTCAGGATAAAGAGTTCAATCTGGTTTAATCAGACCAGAGAATCCTGTTTCTCAAGGTCTGAGAGTCCTTTAGGTGCCTTTTGGTAAACTCCAAACTCATGTGCCTTTGATGAGGAGTGCCTTCCCTCTGGCCACTCTTCCATAAACAGCCTGATTAGTGGAGTGCTGCGGAGATGGTTGTCCTCCTGGAAGGTTCTCCCATCTCCAAAGAGGATCTCTGGAGCTCTGTCAGAGTGACCATCAGATTCTTGGTCAACTCCCCCGATTTCTCAGTTTGGCTGGGCAGCCAGCTCTAGGAAGAGTCTTGGTGGTTTCAAACTTCTTCCATTTAAGAATGATGGAGGCCACTGTGTTCTTTGGGACCTTCAATGCTGCAGAAATGTTTTGGTACCCTTCCCCAGATCTGTGCCACAACACAATCCTGTCTTTGAGCTCTACGGACAATTCCTTCAAACTCACGGCGTGGTTTTTTCTCTGACATGCACTGTCAACTGTGGGACTTTATACAGACAGGTGTGTGCCTTTTCAAATCATGTCCAATCAATTGAAATAATGACAGGTGGACTCCAATCAAGTTGTAGGAACATTTAAAGGATGATCAAGGGAAACAGGATATACAGTTGAAGTCGGTAGTTTAGATACTTAGGTTGGAGTCATTAAAACTCATTTTTCAACCACTCCACAAATTTCTTGTTTACAATCTATGGTTTTGGCAAGTCGGTTTTGGACATCTACTTTGTGAATGACAAGTAATTTTTCCAGCAATTGTTTACAGACAGATTATTTCACTTATAATTCACTGTATCACAATTCCAGTAGGTCAAATGTTTACATACACTAAATTGGCTGTGCCTTTAAACAGCTTCAAAAATTCCAGAAAATTATGTCATGGCTTTAGAAGCTTCTGATTGATTAATTGACATCATTTGAGTCAATTGGAGGTGGACCTGTGGATGTATTTCAAGGCCTACCTTCAAACTCAGTGCCTCTTTGCTTGACTTCATGGGGAAATCAAAAGAAATCAGTCAAGACGTCAGAAACAAAATTGTAGACCTCCACAAGTCCGGTTCATCCTTGGGAGCAATTTCCAAATGCCTGAAGGTACCACGTTCATCTGTACAAACAATAGTACGCAGGTATAAACACCATGGGACCATGTAGCCATCATACCGCTCAGGAAGGAGATGCGTTCTGTCTCCTAGAGATGAACATACTTTGGTGTGAAAAGTGCAAATCAATCCCAGAACAACAGCAAAGGACCTTGTGAAGATGCTGGAGGAAACAGGCACAAAAGTATCTATATCCACAGTAAAACGAGTCCTATGTCGACATAACCTGAAAGGTCGCTCAGAAAGTAAGAAGCCACTGCTCCAAAACCGCCATAGAAAAGTTTGCAACTGCACAATGGGGACTAAGATCGTACTTTTTGGATAAATGTCCTCTGGTCTGATGAAACAAAAATAGAACTGTTTGGCCATAATGACCAGTGTTATGTTTGGAGGAAAAAGGGGGAGGCTTGCAAGCCAAAGGACACCATCCCAACCGTGAAGCATGGGGGTGGCAGCATCATGTTGTGGGGGTGCTTTGCTGCTGTAGGGACTGGTGCACTTCACAAAATAGATGGCATCATGAGGAGCAAAATTATGTGGATATATTGAAGCAACATCTCAAGACATCAGTCAGGAAGTTAAAGCTTGGTCGCAAATGGGTCTTCCAAATGGACAATGACGCCAAGCACACGAAAATGTGTGGGCAGAACTGAAAAAGCGTGTGCGAGCAAAGAGACCTACAAACCTGACTCAGTTACACCAGCTCTGTCAGGAGGAATGGGCCAATAACTTATTGTGGGAAGCTTGTGGAAGGCTACCCAAAACGTTTGACCCAAGTTAATCAATTTAAAGGCAATGCTACCAAATACTAATTTTGCGTATGTAAACTTCTAACCCACTGGGAATGTGATGAAAGAAATAAAAGCTGAAATAAATCATACTCTCTAATATTATTCTGACATTTCACATTCTTAAAATAAAGTGGAGTTCTAACTTAACTAAAACAGGGACATTTTACTTGGATTAAATGACAGGAATTGTGAAAACTGAGTTTAAATGTATTTGGCTAAGGTGAATTTAAACCTCCGACTTCAACTGTACCTGAGACCAGTATCTAGTCTCATAGCAAAGGGGCTGAATACTTATGTAAATAATGTATTTCCATTTTTTTATACATTTGCAAAAATGTCTGTTTTCACTTAGTCATTAGGGGTATTGTGTGTAGATTGATGAGGAACATTTTTGAATAAGGCTGTAACGTAACAAAATGTGGAAAAAGTCAAGGGGTCTGATTACTTTCTGAATGTACTGTATATACGTGCTACCTGTCCCAGACCTGCTGTTTTCAACTCTCTGGAGACAGCAGGAGCGGTAGAGATACTCTGAATGATCGGCTATCAAAAGCCAACTGACATTTCCTCCTGAGGTGCTGACCTGTTGCACCCTTGACAACCACTATGATTATTATTATTTGACCCTTCTGGTCATCTATGAACATTTGAACATCTTGGCCATGTTCTATTATAATCTCTACCCGGCACAGCCAGAAGAGGACTGGCCACCTCTCACAGCCTGGTTCCTCTCTTGGTTTCTTCCTAGGTTCTGGCCTTTCAAGGGAGTTTTTCTAAGCCACCGTGCTTCTACACCTGCATTGCTTGCTGTTTTGGGGTTTTAGGCTGGGTTTCTGTACAGCACTTTGTGACATCAGCTGATGTAGGATAGGCTTTTTAAATAGATTTGATTGATATACAGTACCAGTCAAAAGTTGGACACACCTACTCATTCAACGGTTTTTCTTCATTTTTACTGTTTTCTAAATTGTAGAATAATAGTGAAGACATCAAAACTATTTAAGAGCACATAAGGAATCATGTCAAAAAAAGTGTTAAACATATCAAAATATATTTTATATTTGAGGTTCTTCAAAGTAGCCACCCTTTGCCTTGATGACAGCTTTGCACACTGTTGGCATTCTCTCAACCAGCTTCATGCATTTCAATTAACAGATGTGCCTTGTTAAAAGTTCATTTGTGGAATGTCTTTCCTTCTTAATGCATTTGAGCCAATCAGTTGTGTTGTGGCAAGGTAGGGTTGGTATACAGAAGATAGTCCTATTTGATAAAAGACCAAGTCCATATTATGGCAAGAACAGCTCAAATAAGCAAGGAGAAACAACAATCCATCATTACTTCAAGACATGAATGTCAGTCAATACAGTTGTAAAAACCATCAAGAGCTATTATGAAACTGGCTCTCATGAGGACCGCCACAGGAAAGGAAGTCCCAGAGTTACCTCTGCTGCAGAAGGTAAGTTCATTAGAGTTACCAGCCTCAGAAATGTCAGCCCAAATAAATGCTTCACAGAGTTCAAGCAAAAGACACATCTCAACCACAACTGTTCAGTGGAGAATGCGTGAATCAGGCCTTCGTGGTCAAATTGCTGCAAAGAAACCACTACTAAAGGACACCAATAATAAGAAGAGACGTGCTTGGGCCAAGAAACACGAGCAATGAACATTAGACCAGTGGAAATCTGTCCATTGGTCTGAGGAGTCCATATTTGAGATTTTTGGTTCTAACTGCCATGTCTTTGTGAGTCGCAGAGTAGGTGACTGGATGATCTCTGCATGTGGGGTTCCCAACGTGAAGCATGGAGAAGGAAGTGTGACGGTGTGCTTGTCCTTTGCTGGTGACACTGTCTGTGATTTATTTAGAAGTCAAGGCTAACTTAACCAGCATGGCTACCACAGCATTCTGCAATGATATGCCATCCCATCTGGTTTGCGCTTAGTGGGACTATCATTTGTTTTTCAACAGGACAATGACCCAACACACCTCCAGGCTGTATAAGGGTTATTTGACCAAGAAGGATCGTGATGGAGTGCTACATCAGATGACTAGGCCTCCACAATCACCCGACCTCAATCAAATTTACATGGTCCCCCTCAGGAGACTGAAAATATTTTACAGATGCACCATCGAGAGCATCCTGACGTATGGCAACTGCTTAGCCTCCAACCACAAGGCACTACAGAGGGTAGTGCGTACGGCCCAGTACATCACCAGGGCCAAGAGGCTTCTAAACAGGTTCTACCCCCAAGCCATAAACTTCTGACTCCTGAACAGCTAATCAAATGGCTGCCCAGACTATTTGCACCCCCCCTCCCCCTCCCCTACGCTGCTGCTACTCTCTGTTATTACCTATGCATAGCCACTTTAACAACCCTACCTGCATATACATATTTATCTCAAATACCCCGCCACCGGTGCCCCCACTCATTGACACATTGACTCTGCACCGGTACCCCTTGTAGCTATTGTTATTTACTGCTGCTCTTTAATTATTTGTTTTTCTTATCTCTTTCTTTTTTTAAACTTTTTTTAATAGGTATTTTCTTAACTGCATCATTGGTTTGTAAATAAGCATTTCACTGTACGGTCTACCTGTTGTATTCGGCGCATGTGACTAATTAAATCTGATTTGATTTGAGTTGGATCGCAGATTGAAGGGAAAGCAGCCATCAAGTGTTCAGCATATGTCGGGATTCCTTCAAGGCTGTTGAAAAAGCATTCCAGGTGAAGCTGGTTGAGAGAATGCCAAGTGTGCAAAGCTGTCATCAAGGCAAAGGGTGGCTACATTGAAGAATCAAAAATCTAACATACATGTTTATTTGTTTAACACTGTTTTGGTTACTACATGGTTCCATATGTGTTATTTCATAGTTTTGATGATATCACTATTATAGTAAAAATAGTCAAAAATAAAGAAAAACCCTTGAATGAGTAGGTGTGTCCAAACTTTTGACTGGTACCATATATATATATATACAAATATTTCGGACTATGACATTGATCATTCTGATATGTATTCATGTATTACCATTTTACATGTTGGATTATGTGTGAATTGTTTTGTATTGCTAGATATTACTGAACTGTTGGAGCTAGGTACACAAACATTTCACTGCATCTGCGATAAAATTAGCAAATCTGTGTACACAACTAATAAACTTTGATTTGATTTTGAATCACGTTACATTATAATTACACTACTTTGGACAATGTTTCAAGTGGATTAAATGTTATTCCAACCCCATTTTTATAGTTCACAATCCAAAACATGACTCAGCCTCATAGAATTATGTTCTGGTACCTGCATCACACAGTAAACTTCTGGAAGAACGACAAAACAAGTCTCAGTGGATAGGAGTTCACATTGGAGGGAAAAGACACTCTGCAATCCAAATAAAACATATTGAATAATGTTTAACTTTCCGATATAGAATCGCTCCCCAATGCCAGCGTTAAATGAATACACGTTTGTACACATTTCAATTTAGTTATATTTTATTAGTTGCTTGTACTGTAGGTTAGTAACACTTGATTCATGGGAGAGAATTTACAATATTGTATCGTTATAGTTTCAAGATGATGATCTGGCCTGTTACAGGATTTGGCTCGGTTACTGTTCTCACTTCTCTTTTGCTTACTGAATGTCTCGTTGGGATGTTTTGTTTTGATTGTGTATGTGCGCCTGTATCTCTGTGTGCTTCCGACCAGAACGAAACCATCTCGAAGTGGTGAATCACAGTGAAACATGATATATTTGGATACACACGTGACGGTTTCTATCTGTGAACGTGGTGTTTCCTGGAAGCTACGTTTTCCACTGTGACACACACCTCTCACAACACACCTCTCACGTCGTCAATCGTGTTTGAGGAGGTAACGTGACACGATAAAACATTTCCATTTGAAGCAGAACTGTTTACATGGCGGCACAGTTACTGGCACGGCTGCTAATTTCCTCAGCATATAGGTTTTAATGTCAATATTACTGAAGTAGATGATGATACCCAGTGTATCAATTACATCTCTCCATTCCACATTTAATCGGTGTAATAAATGATCCTCTATTCCAATATAGAAACTGTAAAAAGGCTGTTCCATGGGGTTGAGGACTGGAATAAGCAAGTTGTAAATGGCAAAAGATATGAAGAAACTATGTAGCTCTCTAGTCAATGTACTTACTTATGTTAAGGTTGTGGGAAATGTGGGCAGCAATGTATGGTAAATGGTGTCACTCACTGGTGGGAAATAAAGGCATAGCAGAACATTTCTGTCAACATACTCACATGCAAATATACCTACACCAATACACTCATTCACACACATTCAAGAAACTCTGTAGTCATCATTTGCAACCCTTACTGACTCTGCTTCTGAGTTGGGAAGTCCTGTGAAAAACATGTGACTAAGGAATCACAGAAGCAGAGGCAGAGAAAACCTGTCGCCTCCTTGTGCCCGTCTGCCGGGTGACATCAGAGAGACACTGTCTGGAGCCAGGGAGGGTTTGAGGAAATCAGCCCAGTGTCACGCCCTGACCGTAGATTGCCTTGTGTGTTTCTAATTTTTGTTTAGTCAGGGTGTGATGTGGGTGGGCATTCTATGTTTGTATGTCTAGGTTGTGTATTTCTATGTTTTGGCCGAGTATAGTTCTCAATCAGGGACAGCTGTCTTTCGTTGTCTCTGATTGAGAACCATACTTAGGTAGCCTGTTTTCTGTTTAGTGTTTGTTGCACCTGTCAGAACTGTTTTGGCTATTCTTTTTGTTATTTTGTATTCAGTGTTCAGTCAGAATAAATAATATGAACACGTACCACACTGCACCTTCTTCTAATGAATGCCGTTACAGAACCACCACCACCAAAGGACCAAGCACAGGCTGGGGAGTATCGCCATACGCAGGACGAACTGGAGGCAGCTAAGGCTGAGCGGCAACACTACGAGGAGTTAGCACGGCAGCGCAACAAGCACGAGAGGCAGCCCCCCAAAAGAATTTGGGGGGGGGCACACGGGGGGATTGGCGGAGTCAGGCGAGAGACCTGAGCCAACTCCCCGTGCTTACCGGAAGCCGCGTGGTACTGGTCAGACACCGTGTTATGCGATGAAGTGCACGGTGTCGCCAGTGCACGCTCATAGCCCAGAGGGCTATATGCCATGCGAGAGTGGGCATCCAGCCAGGGCGGATTGTGCCAGCTCAGCACGTTTGGTCACCAGTACGCCATTTCGGTCCAGGGTATCCTGGGTGCAGGGGGATGCGGCCGGAGTCCGCACCTGTAGGGGGGGGGGACTGTCACGCCCTGACCCTAGATTGCTTTGTATGTTTCTATTGTTTTGTTTGGTCAGGGTGTGATGTGGATGGGAATTATATTCTATGTTTGTATGTCTAGGTTGTGTATTTCTATGTTTTGGCCCGGTATGGTTCTCAATCATGGACAGCTGTCTTTCGTTGTCTCTGATTGAGAACCATACTTGGGTAGCCTGTTTTCCCACTGTTAGTTGTCGGTGGTAATTTTCTGTTTAGTGTTTGTTGCACCTGTCAGAACTGTTTCGGCTATTCTTTTTGTAATTTTGTATTCAGTCAGACTAAATAATATGAACACGTACCACACTGCACCTTGGTCTTCACCTTCACCTAATGAATGCTGTTACACCCAGGCCATCAGTCACCACAGAGGTTATTGCGGGCCATCCACTGCAACAAAAGGGAATAACCAGTGGAGGTTTTGCCATACATGCTGTGTCCTGTGGCTGTCTCATTGCAATGACATCCTCAAAAGAGATATTAAGGTTTCTTGGGAAAACATGTAAAACTGTGCACAACCTAATATTGGCACACAAATAAAATCTCAACTTTGCTCTGGGAGATTCATAAAGCTATATAATATGTTCTGGGAGGAAGACTGTGATGCTTCCTAATGATACACTGGTTAACAGCTCTACCTCTTTCTCCACCCACAACCCCACTCCCCAAAACATTGCATCTGTGTAAAACCTACAGCACGTTGGTGCAATAGTGACACACTTCCCAAGTGCTTGTTTACGTGAAATGTGTGATCAAAAAGTATACTGAAAAAACAAGAATCCACATCTGATAATGGAAGGGGATTACACAATATTGCAGAGGTGGCACAATACTTCCCAGCCCAATATCTCTGGTTTACAGGGAAACCGAGGTTCCTGGAGGAGTGCGCATTATATTCAAAATGTGATTTGGCTCTCAGAGAACATCTCTGTGGGCAGGGGAAGTGATGTATACTGTGATACACTGAGTTATTAGGTAACCAGGGGACCTCATGCTGTTTTTTTACATGAAGTGGAATTATCAGGTACTGGTTCGTCTGGTTGTGTTTCCTCATATGCTAGAAAACTTTCCATTAGTTCCTTTATGCTACATGTGGTCTTACAGAAATAACTAGAATATCTCACAAAAAGCCAAGTCATCACACACAATGATGGTGCAAGTGAGTTGGTGGGCAACACATTCTGATGGTTTCTTTCTATATAAGAATCACATTTGAAGTGTTATGATAATTAGGATGAAGACAAAACCTGTACTGACTGGAGTGGGAACAAGATTTACCGTTGGATTTACCATGTATGTAGTGACGGAAGTTTGGCTCTTTTTACTGACTCTGCTCTTTTCGACTCGTTCAGTCCAAAGATTGAATCGTTTGAAAAATGTTGTTCATTTGAGTCAGCAATGCCCAGAGCAGGCAGGTCTTCCTACCGGCAAACAATGAACTGAAAACTCAAATGAGTCTGGTCTATATGAGCCTCTCGTTCATTATAGGAGAATGTTGGAGCCGTCATTTGTGATTTAGACTCATAAACTTGTATAAGAAAAAAAACAAATACAATAATTTATCTTGTCTCTCTGTATTTTCATAATTTTCCTTCAATTCGCAAGAGGCTGAATGTATCTCACCGAGAAAGTATCGAAGCAAGTGAAACCCCCTGCCCTCTGTCTCTGTATGAGTAGGCCATCTATCTGACTCTGTCTGGTCAAAAAGAGTATGACATTGTTGCCGCCAGTAGTGAAGCCAGCGAGCCTTTGGCCTCCCTTGATAAAAAAAAGAATAAAATAATAGCCAAATTATTGTTGCGCTAAACTGAGATAGCTCAACTGTGAATGGTCCTGACGCACCACAACTAAAGTGTCAAGGGAAGCCAGTATGGATTTGGCTTCACTCCTATCACATAGCATCGAGAGAATAATGTCATTGACAGAAAGAACTTTCTGTTGCATCTCGTTGCGTTGTTGTCCTCTGGTGGCTAGCTAGCTAAAATAGGCCTTTTCCTAAATTAGCCATGAATGGAAATCGGGATTTGGTTTTACTTAGTTCTCCATACTGACCAATGAATATAACAGCGATTCTGATCCTACCATAAATTCATACATTGTGCCTCTGAACTGAGGTGATGGGAGTTCAATACGGAGCTAGATGTAGGAGGCAAACGTTATCTAGCTAACGTTGCCCATGAAAGGAAGTTAGGCTAGGGAGCAAGCTTTTTAGCCAGGTAGCATACGAAAACAAAAAATAAAGTCATAGACCATTTGGTCAACATGAAAGAGAGGAGGATGGCATTGGCGTTTCTCTACAAGTATTGTGAGTCAACATGTTTTTTTTCTACTTGTACGAACGCACGCAAACACACACACACAAATCAGAACCATTGACAGCCACATTATAGATTATGTTGATTGGACTATTATTTTTAGTTGATTGGATTCAAATGTTTTTGCTACCTTTCTGTTGTCACTGTGTTAGACTAAGCATATGTGATCTGATCAAGTTTAAAAGTTGAAGTTGAAATCGTGCTGGAATAGTAGAGGCACCTCCTGTGTTCTTTGCGACTTGCGGTAACTCCAGAAGCTGTTCAGAGATAGATGGGAGGGGTTGAGTGGAGCTGAAGGATGGGACTAAAAACAAACAAAAGATAACTATTGTAAAAGATAGTGTCCATAAAATGTATATATTATGTGTAAACTGGAAGTAAAAGCGTAAAAAAAAAAGTAAAAGTGTTTTTGTCCATTAGTTTACTCCAATTAGGGGAGGAATGGTAGGGTTAGGCGAAAATAATAAAGAAAAATATATTAAAATATATTTATATATACATATTTTTATATATGGGGAATTAAAAATAATGCCGACAATTACAGTGATGGAAGCCACAATCTATCTGCAATATTAAAGCTGATTTACCCCCCAAACAATTTGTTTGGTAAGCAGAGGCTGTACATATGTTTTGATTCTACAAAGCTGTGTCCATCGTAACATTCAACAATCAATTAATTGCAGTCATTCTTGCACCATGAGATCAATTATTACATGACTTCTTCTCTATGCCCGTGACCTATTTTCCTGCTGTAGTACTCATCGTGGCCTGCACTAGAAGGTCAAATGAACGACAAAAGTGAACAAGTCACTCCGAAAAACAAATAACGACTCTCGAGTCAGTAAAAAGAACAAATTATTTGATTCACAGACCAGTGTTGGACTTTGACTGCGTTCTCCACCAGGTGGCATCACAATAGAAGAGACCCTTTGCACTTCCTCTTCTCAATGCATCTCTATTAGAATGGATTTGAAGCATGTTGGTATAGAACAACTTTACCCTAAACACTGTGTTAGGGGCTACATGCAATGTTAGGATTTAGGGAGCGGAGCGTAAACTGATCCTATACATTATGTTCAGTTGAAGTTGCTTGATTTGATAAATAGGCTACCCTTGACAGAAATTACAAGATTGGGCAAGACTGTAAAGGCCATGACCGCCCTTACAGACATGGCATCATGTCACTGAACGGCATTCTACAAACGTGAAGATCACAGAGGATCATAACTCATCAAGCCAATCGATCATTAAAGCTTACGGATTTGTTTGCGCTTACATTGACCTCCATAGTTATTGTGACAGTGACAAATGTCGTTGTTTTGGGTCTGTCCACCAGCACTGTAGATGGAATGATCTGAAACACAACCAAAGTTTGTTTTCCAGAAATCAAGGATGTCTACAGATGTCTGAACCTGAATCATCTGAAGTCATCTTAGGGAGAACCACACTCCTCCCCACACTCCCACTGCCCTGCCGGGAAGCAGTCAAAAAGTAGTGTGACGCGAGTGTGACTCAAGCTGTGAGAATTATGTAGATTATGATGAACACAGGGGACTTAAATACAGGCTTGACTTGGCAGTAACCTATACACTAACTGCAAAATGGTCACACACGCAAGGATTTCATCAGTGAAACCGAGAGTATCTGAAACGTTTTTATGTTTGCACCACTCAGAGTATCCCCTCAGTTAAGAGGTTGGAGCCTCATGTTTGTGTGGCTCAGCAGAGACATATTATGTGTCTTCCTCTTGTACAACTGCACAGGTTTTGTACAACAGGCAGGTTCCTACCACTTGCCATATTAAACAGTCTGAATGCAAACTGAAGTGTATTTTCGTGTGCAGTACATGATTCTGTATACAGTAAATTTCAATCACAGATGAAGACAGTAGGTTAATTAAGACAGAAACGATAACCTTAACCCCTTAACTACTTAGCTATTGTAGCATGTTACCTAACCCTAACCCCTAACATTAGCCACCTAGTTAGCCTAGCTAACGTTAGCCAAAACAAATTGGAATTTGTGTAATGTACACGAATGCGTTGGACAACTACAAATACCTAGGTGTCTGGTTAGACTGTAAACTCTCCTTCCAGACTCACATTAAGCATCTCAAATCCAAAATTAAATCTAGAATCGGCTTCCTATTTTGCAACAAAGCATCCTTCACTCGTGCTGCCACACATACCCTCGTAAAACTGACCATCCTACCCATCCTCGATTTCAGCGATGTCATTTACAGAATAGCCTCCAACACTCTACTCAACAAATTGGATGCAGTCTATTACAGTGCCATCCGTTTTGTCACCAAAGCCCTATATACAACCCACCACTGCGACCTGTACGCTCTCATTGGCTGGCCCTCGCTTCATACTTGTCGCCAAACCCACAGGCTCCAGGTCATCTACAAGTCTTTGCTAGGTAAAGCCCCGCTTTATCTGGCACGTTCCTCTTGCGGAAGTGCTTTCATGTAACCTTAGCAGGCATAGTGAAAAGCATATAATATCAGTTGTCAACAAACATCCAGTAGTCTTTAGTCACGTGGGGTCGTATAGCACGCGCTCCAGCAGGTACATTTCACTGGACACCCCCAAAGCCAATTCCTCTTTGGCCGCCTTTCCTTCCACTTATCTGCTGTCTATGACTGGAACGAACTGCAAAAATCACTGAAGCTGTAGACTCATATCTCCCTCACTAACTTGAAGCACCAGCTGTCAGAGCAGCTCACAGATCACTGCACCTGTACATAGTCCATCTGTAATTAGCCCATCCAACTACCTCATCCCCATACTGTATTTATTTATTTATCCTGCTCCTTTGCACCCCAGTATCTCTACTTGCACATTCATCTTCTGCACATCTATCACTCCAGTGTTTAATTGCTATGTTGTAATTATTTCACCAACAATGGCCAATTTATTGCCTTACCTCCCTTATCTTACCTCCTTTGCACACACTGTATATAGACTTTTTCTACTCTATTATTGATTGTATGTTTGTTTATTCCATGTGTAACTCTGTGTTGTTGTACGTGTCAAACTGCTTTGCTTTATCTTGGCCAGGTCGCAGTTGTATATGAGAACTTGTTCTCAACTAGCCGACCTGGTTAAATGAAAGTGAAAGAAACAAAGAAAGAATAAATAAATAAAATCGTGTAATGCACACAAATTGAAATTTGTGTAATTCCGATTAAGTTATTTGTGTCTATTTTACAATAAGCTTCGATTGTGTGTCGGTTTTTAGGGTTGCATTACTGGGCAGGTAAAATGCTCCAAAAATGCAGGATATTTTATATAATCTAAACCCAAAGTCAAGTAAATGTCATATTATACATTTATGGCATTCAAGTAAATGTCATATGCTGTACATTTATGGCATGCAGACTATTTATTCAGTTGGAGTATTCCCGACAAACCTGTGTTGGTTAGAATAGGTCAAATAGCTTTGAATGTCGGCCTGAGATGTATAAAATGTGTTGACGACCCCACGTGACTAAAGACTACTGGATGTTTGTTGACAACTGATATTATATGCTTTTCACTATGCCTGCTAAGGTTACATGAAAGCACTTCCGCAAGTGGAACGTGCCAGACCCCCCTGTAGCAAGCACCCTTTACATTTTTTTTTCATGTTCAGGAGTGTGGTTTCCATATCCTGTGGTTGCGTGGTAGAGAAATCTGCCATTAAAATCACCAACATTGTCACTATAATTGTTGGTGACTCCTCTCATCTCATGTTGTCCCGCTGTATATTGGTGTGAAAGTTTGGACATTGTGATGTTCCAACAGGCCTACTTAATACATCACACTGCTCAGACCTACTCTCTGACATCTCTCTCTCTTCTTTTCACTCAGGCTCTTTTTGAGCTCAGCTAATGAGGTATTTCACTGGGGGCGAAATAATTAACCAAGTCCCTGGAATTTGTGTAGTCAGGAGTCTTACATGAGTGTTTTCCCATGATCATCTCTCCATGGGCTGGCCTCAGGAAGCTCAGGTGCTAAAAATACCACATGTCTACCGCTCCATTGGCAGTCGTCGCAGGAAACAATGCGCCACACCACCTGAAATGACAAAACCTGATCCAACACCAACAGCCTCTGAACTGAGAGGGGCGGTGGGGCTACTCAGAGGGGTCTCATGAAAACCTTTTGCTTTGACTGCTTGGGTGAGTTATTCGTATTTCTCGCGCTGTCGCTGCACTTTAACCCTCAAGGCAATCTAAACAGTGTTTGGATTGGATGACCAAAGGCATTTAGAAGTTCCTAGGCCTGGCTAGAAAGCCTGTCACATTAGCTGACGTCTATTTCTTTGAAACAGAAAATAAACACTGGCTCTCTATGTTTGAAATGCTTATGTATGTGGGGTGTCTGAGACACATCGCAAGGACAGGTGATCCTGAAGTAGCAGAGGTGAAATGACTGCCTCTTGATTCTCAATAAACCTTAAGGAATGACTAGAATAGCAATAAGGTGACTATTAACACAAGTAAACCATATACACGACTGTTCAAAGGTTGGGGCCACATAGAAATGTCCTTGTTTCTTAAAGAAAATATATATTTTTTGTCCATTAAATAACATCAAATTGATCAGAAACACAGTGTATACGTTGTTAATGTTGTAAATGACTATTGTAACTGGAAATGTCAGATTTGTAAAGGAATATCTATATAGGCGCACGGAGGCCCATTATCAGCAACCATCACTCCTGTGTTCCAATGGCACGTTGTGTTAGCTAATCAAAGTTTATCATTTTAAAAGGCTAATTGATCATTAGAAAACCCTTTTGCTATTATGTTAGCACAGCTGAAAACTGTTGTTCTGATTAAAGAAGCAATAAAACTGGCCTTCTTTAGACCAGTTGAGTATCTGGAACATCAGCATTTGTGGGATCGATTACAGGCTCAAAATGGCCAGAAACAAATAACTTCCTTCTGAAACTCGTCAGTCTATTCTTGTTCTAAGAAATTAGGGCTATTCCATGTGAGAAATTGCCAAGAAACTGAAGATCTCGTACAACGCTGTGTACTACTCCCTTCACAGCACAGCCCATACTAGCTCTAACCAGAATAGAAATAGGAGTGGGAGGCCCCAGTGCACAACCGAGCAAGAGGACATGTACATTAGAGTGTCTAGTTAGAGAAACAGATGCCTCACAAGTTCTCAACTGGCAGCTTCATTAATAAATAGTACCCGCAAAACACCAGTCTCAACGTAAAGAGTGAAGAGGCGACTCTGGGATGCTGGCCTTCTAGGCAGAGTTCCTCTGTCCAGTGTCTGTTATTTTGCCCATCTTAATCTATTATTTTTATTGGCCAGTCTGAGACATGGCTTTTTCTTTGCAACTCTGCCTAGATGGCCAGCATCCCGGAGTATCCCCTTCACTGGTGACTGAAACACAGTCAAAAGTGTAGATAGAGTATGATGGTGGCCCTGTTGTGACTTTATAGATTCATTCAGTTGAAGGGCCTCATTAGGAGGTTGGTTTGACGTTATTTTGAGGCTCTTACAGATGCAATGTCATATTCAAACTGAGAATACAATGTGCGGTGAGCTCTATCAGTACAACTATATGAGTTGCGTTACAGTATCACATTCTTTTCAGTATCACTTCACAGCCATGCTAATGTGGTCTTGAGTAGTTGTACGTTATGTTAACAGTTCATCTGAAGTGTAAATAGCAGACAATCAAAAGGCATCACCAATGGTGACTTATGTTGTTCAATCGATCAATGTTTTGATTACCCAGAAGCATGTCTTCCACCAACTGTCTTTCTATTGCATACTTTGAGGAGAAAGAAGAAGAAGAAGAAGAAGTGTGTGACATGTGTGACTAGACTTCACAACGGAATACTTTCAGACCTACTGTTCCGTATTCAGACCATCTTTTGAATAGAATCTCTTTTTGGAGCCATGCCTGTCAGAAATAAACCCCATCAACACTTTGATCTGTATGATAATGTTGGTGTAAAAAAAAAGAATCCAGGCTCGAGAGTGGAAACGGTTAACCCCACCTGTTATTTTTAGCCATGAAAGCCCCCAGACGGAGAGACAAAGCAGAGGCGATGGAAACAGAACCCCTGCTCTGTGGTGCTGAACGATTACATCTAGAATACTTATCAGCCCCATCACACTCTACTGTACATTACGTAAAGGTCAAAGAGGAAGAAGTTAATAGGGGCTTGGTTTTACCACGTAGGGTTAAAGTTCACATGTTGTAAAATGGTGTGTTCGTGGATAAGAGGGAAATCAAATGTCACTGATCAAAGTGTGGTGACAGTTCTCTTGATATACTACTGACAGGCCTAGAACATTAAGCTGGTGACATTTGTAAGGGAAATCTACTAAAATGTCAAAGGAAGTGCTCATGTTTTGATCTAAAAATATTTGTTTTATATTTAGTCTTTACTGTGTGTGTGTGTGTGTGTGTGTGTGTGTGTGTGTGTGTGTGTGTGTGTGTGTATATATATATACCCGTTCAAATGTTGTTTTGTATATTGAGTACCATTTGTTAATGAGCCCTTGTCTCATTTTGAGGAGTTAACTTTTCAAAACTTCTTATTTTTTTGGGGAAACACATTTTTTTCCAGAAATACAAAAGCATAACTTACAGAATAAACCATTTGAGGTGAGTCTTTAATGAGATGTACAAGTCATGTAGAGGTGGCATAGTGTAACGGAATTCCTCTTCTTCAGAGGAGGAGTAGCAAGGATCAGACCAATGTGCAGCATGGTAAGTGTCCATAATGATATATTTAATAAATCAACAGAACACTGAACAAACGTACAAACAAACAACCGAAACAGTCCCGTATGGTGAAAACACTAACACAGGATAATACCACCCACAAAACACAATAGAAAACAGGCTACCTAAATATGGCTCCAAATCAGAGACAACGACTGACACCTGCCTCTGATTGAGAACCATACTAGGCCAAACACATAGAAATATAACAACAGAACAAAACATAGAAAAACAACATAGAATGCCCACCCCAACTCACGCCCTGACCAACTAAAATAAAGACATGAAAAAGGAACTAAGTTCAGAAAGTGACACAGAGGATGAAATTGACAGACAGACACTGTTTTCCTACTACACCCCCCATATACAGTTATAAGAACCTCAGAGTAGGGCAGGGGCGTAGACAAAACTCACACCTTTACAGTCGGCAGGCGTTAGCTGTGGGATGGGTGGTGATGTTACTAAGCTCAGATTGTGGATAGCGTAGTTTGTTTTATAACTGCCTTTTGACATTTGACTTCTCAGAAGCGGTTATGTGTTTTTGAAGCCGGGGACAAAGGCGATAAGCCATTCCTCTACCAGCACAGTTGAACATGCTGTTGTAGACAGACAGAGATGACTGTGAAAGCACTGTACTGCTCTCAGAACAGATAGACTCAAGACTCTCTGCAAAGCAATACACCTCTGCACTTTCTAATCAGTGAGGAAATCTAAAGCGTGGCTGCTTCTGAATCTGTGCAAACGACATGATGAAGATATCTAACTGAACTATGAGTGGTCGTTATACAGTCTAGTAAGGACAGTTGCGGAGAGAGCAAAGGGCATGTCCATGCCACTAATAAAGTGGCTGCTATATGGGTTAATATATGGCCAGGGCCGGAGTTATGGGCGTGCCCTGTCCCGCCCTACCATACCTCCTTTCCCGTCCAAATCAAATATTGAAATGTTGATCATTTATTTGACCTGACGTGCGCCTACAGAAAGACACATTATTCTCGGATAAAGCATCCGAGTAAGCGAAACAGCTGTCTCAGTATGCGTAGACCATATACCTGATGCTGTCTGGACCAAAAGAGTATGGTTTGTCATACTATTTCTGGCCAGACAGCATCAGAGACACGGGCTACATATAGTAAGACAGAGGGATGCTGTTTCGCTCACTCTGATGTTTTGTCCGGTGAGAGAGTTTCAGCAGAGAGGAAGAGGCGAAAAGCGAGAGGGCTCACTCTCGCCAAAATCTGTCCATAATAAGCCCAATGCGTTTCTATAGGCATAATATGCAGACCTAAGCTTGACGCCTGCCTTCCCGACCTTTGGGACAATGACTCCCATTATTAGGGTGGAAACATGAGCATCTCGTCATCGCATACAGATCTCTGGTTTCAGCCTCTTGCAAATTGGAAAGGAAAGTTGGTTTGTAAGTCAATTTTTTTGGCCAAAATTATATAATTACGTCTGTTTACATTTGAACTTTCCAAATACTTCACCAGTGAGGTAACGTAGCCACAGAGGAACGTTAGCTTCTTTTTTTTTTAAATGGATTCTTTCAAATCACAAGTGTGTAGGCCTATGGGCAGCTGATTGAGTTGCGTCCGTCAGTGAAAAGCATCTAAAATCTAGTGTGGAAAATAATGTGTCTTGAAATGTTGCAACAAGAAGAAGGGGAGGGGTGTGCAGCGAAGATATGGCTCGTCTCTCTCCAGAATGCATGCACTCAGCTCTCCGGAATGTGATCAGCTGTCTCCTGTCAATTCTTGCACCATTCATTGTTTCATTCTGTGAATTGTTTGCCCTTTGAATGTTTATTTTGTATTAATTCCCCATTACATACTGTATGTCACCAGTAGGCCTGGAAAATGTTACATTTTATCCCAGTGGTGGAAAAAGAACCCAGTTGCCATACCTGAGTAAAAGTAAAGAAACCTTAATAGAAAATGACTCAAGGAAAAGTGAAAGTCACCCAGTGAAATACTACTTAAGTAAAAGTCTATAAGTGCCTGGTTTTAAATATACTTAAGTATCAAAAGTAAAAGTACAAGTATAAATAATTTAATGATTTAATACAAGGATGGACTTTACTAGTCATAGCTCAATTCAAGACAGATAAAAAGGGAGGCTGAGTAGGCTGAGTAGAGAGATGAATGTGATTGAAAAAAACGGAATGTTCATCAGGATATTTTCTACTGTTTTTATTTGTTGACTTTAGGACTATGTCTTTTACTTAGTTGTTGATGGAAGTTACAGGCCACTGCTTCATTGGCCTACAGGCTATCTCTGAGTTATATGTGCTCATTTCTTTAGCCGCCAATATACCACAGTGTAGCAATGTTCCCGTATGGCAGAGCATGGTGCTCTCTTCTTAATAGAATTTTAGATTTTAATAATTTTACTTCAGATTTGTATGACTGACCACATGACAATGATTTGGAGAAACTCAAACGTTATTACTGAAATGAAACTGTTCCACGAAAATGCACATGTCAAAATAATCATACTTGTCACACAGAAATGGTAGTATAAATTGTAAGCTTCCCCAAACTTGAAACTCAAGAGCTGCCTATGGTCTTTACTATAACACCCATTTAAAAAAATGGTGAACGCACCAGCGCATGCACACATAGGAGGTTCGGTGAAAAGAAACGTGCCCGCCTATGAAGTCATACAAAAAGTTTTGTGGTGATTCCTATGTTGTTGATGTAAAGAATATTAGTTAGTCTGTGGTGTGTAATGAGGAGCAACCAGATGCTTCAAATAACACATTTGTGAAATTGCTTATTCCAGTTACTAATAAGCATGCTCCCATTGAGAAAATGACCGTAAAAACAATTAAATCCATGTGACTATTCTGAATAAAAATAAGAATAAATTATAACATGAAACAAAGATAAATTATGTAAAGAATGAAAGTAAAAAAGCTCTGGGACACCTTAAATGACATTTTGGGCAAAAGGCCAAAACTCAGCTCCATCATTCATTGAATCAGATGGCTCATTCATCACAAAACCCACTGACTGGTTAGAGCGTTGGACTAGTAACCGGAAGGTTGCAAGTTCAAAACCCCTGAGCTGACAAGGTATGAATCTGTCGTTCTGCCCCTGAACAGGCAGTTAACCCACTGTTCCTAGGCTGTCATTTTAAATAAGAATGTGTTCTTAACTGACTTACCTAGTTAAATAAAAGTAAAATACATGTTTTCATTGGCAAGATTAGCATGTTCTTTAATGGAAGCCTCTCCAACATAATCCAGGCAGAATCAGGAATTCCCCAGGGCTGCTGTCTAGGCACCTTACATTTTTCAATCTTTACTAATGACATGCCTCTGGCTTTGAGTAAAGCCAGTTTGTCAATGTATGCAGATGACTCAACACTATACACGTCAATTACTACAGCGACTGAAATGACTCCAACACTTAAGAGCTGCAGTTAGTTTCAGAATGGGTGGCAAGGAATAACTTAGTCCTAAATATTTCAAAACTAAAAGCACTGTATTTGGGACAAATCATTCACTAAACCATAAACTAAATTGTGTAATGAATAATGTGGAAATTGAGCAAGTTGAGTTGACTAAATTGCTTGAAGTAACCCTGGATTGTAAACTGTCATGGTCAAAACATTTTGATACAATAATAGCTAAGATGGGGAGAAGTCTGTCCATAATAAAGTGCTGCTCTGCCTTTTTAACAACACCATCAAAAAAGAAGGTCCTACTGGCCCTAGTTTTGTCACACCTGGACTACTGTTCACTTGTGTGGTCAGGTGTCACAAAGAGGGACTTAAGAAAATTATAATTGGCTCAGAAAAGATCAGCGCTGCTGGCCCTTCAATGCACACAGAGATATGACATTAATGATATGCATGTCAATTTCTCATGGGTCAAAGTGGAGGTTCATCACTGCTTGTTTTTGTAAGAAGTGTTGACATGCTGAATGCACCAAGCTGTCTGTTTAAACTAATAGCACACAGCTCGGATGCCCATGCATACCCCACAAGACATGCCACCCGACATCCCAAGTCCAGAACTATGAGAGGTGCAGAGAACTACATAGAGCCACAACTAAATGGAACTCTATTCCACTTTAGGTAACTGATGCAAGCAGTAGAATCAGATTTTTTTTAAACTGATAAAATACAACTTATGGAACAGTGTGGACTGTGAAGAGACACACAAACACAGGCACAGACACACGCATACGCACACAGGCGCTAGCACACGCACTCTACACACATGTACATTGTGGTATTGTTGTATTGTGGTATCGTGCATTTTGTGTGGTGGATATCTAGTGGTGTAGTGATGTTATATGATGTACGGTTTTATCTTTTGTTTAATGTGTCTTGATGCGTTAGGACCACAGGAAGAGTAGCTGCTGCCTTGGCAACAACTAATTTGAATCCCTAATAAAACACAAAAAGAGACCCGTCCAACTGATTTGTGCTGGCACCAGTCCTGTATATGGCACTAGCACTAGCCTATGGCCTTTACCTCCTGTCCTGGTCCCTCCTCCAGATCTGATCTCCTCCTAGCTTGGCGTGGACCGCCGTTCAGGAAATGCTCAGATCATTCGCTGTTCCGAGGCCATCATAAAAAATGACTTAGCCTAGTTAAATAAAGGTAAAATAAAAAAAATGTATATAACAAATTCACAGTAGTAGAGATGCTCCAAGAACACGATGATCATGTGGGAATGTGGGAGCACGGCCAAAGACACGTGTCCATCCGCTGAATTCCTCAGCAAGTCAGAGCGGCTGGCTAACGCGGCTCAGTGGCAGAAAACGGCACAAGGTGGTCGTTCCTCTTAAAAGAGTGGGAAAAAAACATATGTAAACACATAATGACTTTTTAGAAAGAAATTACTGAGGACAGGAATAGGTTTAAGACTCCCAAGAGTTCTCTAGTAGACTGGTAGGCTATCTCCACCCCATTTGTTCATTTTGTGGAGGTAGCCAAGTTGATCACCAGTCTACCAACTAGCCCCGAGCATAGGGGCTTTTACTAATCTTGTGAGAAAACACAACAATAATTATTGTCATCAACTATACCAATCAAAAGACCACATCCTACAAATAAAAAGTATATGTTTAGTTACATGGAGAGTTCCACAGGTGTTCTACAGGTCAATAATTATTTTTAAAAAACATAGGCATGTAGACACACTTTCCGAGCTTTGGCACATTTAATAAGAGCTTTGGAAATGGTTTCTAAGCGGAGTTATTCAGCCTCTTACAACTAACCCGTGTTACATTTAGTACCGGTCCCCCCCATAGCTGTTGTGAATATATCTCATTTGGTTGAAATGTCTCTGTAAGGGTTAACTACAGGGGCGCAACTTTCACTGGGGGGGGGGGCGGCATGTCCACACATTCTGAATGAAATTTTTGCCCCCCCACTTTTGTCTTTGGAATGTGATACAAAATGTGGCATCGTGGGCTTTAGGACCACGCGGACGTCTCCGAGTGGTCGGGTAGGCTGTTTGGAGTGTTTATTCAACTGGATAAAAAAATATATTATAATAATTATAACCCCCCCCACTTCTAAAACCAAAGTTGTACCCTGGTTAACTAACTAAGTAATTTAGAATTACATTCACTTGTATTTTCAGCTTTTCATAAAAACGTTTTATGGCGACGTGAACTTAGCTGCTCTACAGCCACATCGAAACGAGTGTGTCCACTCTCTTTCTCCATAGGGCACCATATGCAATTTGAACTCTGACAAATGGAGGCTTACAGTAGCACTCACGAGTGCACTTTGCCGCACACATATTTGTTTGTGCTACTAATGACTAATATGTAAAGACTTCATGAACAACTTCGTATTAAATCATTGTGAGAATTGATTGTATCTTCTAAACAAAGTTAGGAGCCTACATTTAATTTTCAAACCGTGTTTGTGTTCGCCTTCTCCTCTTGGTGCACACCATAGAGATAGATAGAGGACTCGTCATGAATATAACCCATTTTTACCCATTTTAACATTGTCAATGAGGGCTTCCACCAATTTAAAGTAGTCAACTGGGTGGGGATTCCAATATAGAAGACAATTGACTATTTTAATATGGAGATAGCTTCAATGGCGCTGCCCATGCTGCCACAGACACTATAAAGTCACATATACAAAGATGAGTACTCTAACAATCTCTATGGTGCGCACTCGCTTCACTTCCTCATTACATTGTGTCGGGGACTCCAAGAATTTCTTTGGTTTATTCCGTTTTGGATAAGTAGGCTATTGTGGCTCCCGAGTGGTGCAGTGGTCTAAGGCATTGAATTACAGTGCTAGAGGTTCGACCCTGGTTCGATCCTGGGCTGTAACACAACCGGCCATGATCGGGAGTCCCATAGAGCGGCGCACAATTGACTTAGCGTCGTCCGGGTTTGGCCCAGGGTAGGCCGTCATTGTAAATCAGAATTTGTTCTTAACTGACTTGCCTACTTAATTAAAGGTTAAATACGTAAAAAATAAATTGTAATAGGCTACTGAAAATATGAACACCTGCTATCGTCAGTGACTGCAGTATCATCATTGATGTTGTCTGTTGTTTAAATGTGTGTCTATTTATTTTGGTAGGCCTATGTCTATTTGACCTGTTTAGGCCTACATAACCTATGCCTCATATTCATTGTTCAAGAGAACTGCTAATACAACGTGTGTTGCGAAGCTCTCTTGAAAAAACTCAGTTGGGGGAGTGTTTTTTGCATTTTTGAGCTGTCAAGCAACTTGTATATACTGTTGAACTTTTTATTAAAGTTAACTGTAAATAAAACCTGTATTGTAATATATTTTTATTCTCTGGTTTCCTTTGTTTGCTCAAACGCTCCAAACTGGACTACAAGAACCTGGTATATCTTTACACATACACTATATAAGTATGTGGACACCTCTTCAAATTAGTGAATTTGGCTATTTCAGCCCCACCCATTGCTGACAGGTGTATACAATCGAGCACGAGCTCAGTGATTTTCAACGTGGCATCGTCATAGGATGCCACCTTTCCAACAAGTCAGTTCATCAAATTTCTGCCCTGCTCTAGCTGCCCCGGTCAACTGTAAGTTCTGTTATTGTGAAGTGGGAACATCTATGAGCAACAACGGCTCAGCCGCAAAGTTGTAGGCCACACAAGCCCACAGAACGGGACCGCCAAGTGCTGAATTGTCTGTCCTCGGTTGCAACACTCACTGCTGAGTTCCAAACTGCCTCTGGAAGCAACATCAGCACAATAACTGTTAGTCGGGAGCTTCATGAAATGGGTGTCCATGGCAAAGCAGCCGCACACAAGCCTAAGATCACCATGCGCAGTGCCAAGCGTCGGCTGGAGTGGTGTAAAGCTCACCCCCATTGGACTCTGGAGCAGTGGAAACGCGTTCTCTGGAGTGATGAATCACGCTTCACCATCTTGCAGTCCAATGGACAAATCTGGGTTTGGTGGATGCCAGGAATACGCTACCTGCCCCAATGCATAGTGCCAACTGTACAGTTTGGTGGAGGAGGAATACTGGTCTGGGGCTGTTTTTCATGGTTTGGTCTAGGCCCCTTAGTTCCAGTGAAGGGAAATCTTAACGCTACAGCGTACAATGACATTCTAAACGATTCTGTGCTTCCAACTTTGTAGCAACAGTTTGGGGAAGGCTGTTTCCAATTTCAGACTGACAATACCCCCATGCACAAAGTGAAGTGGTTTGTCGAAATGAAATGGTTTTTCGAGATCTGTGTGGAAAAATTTGACTGGCCTGCGCAGAGCCCTGATCTCAACTCCATCGAACACCTTTGGGATGAATTGGAACACCAACTGCGAGCCAGGCCTAATCGCCTAACACCGATGCCCGACCTCACTAATGCTCCTGTGGCTGAATGGAAGCAAGTATCCGCAGCAATTTACCAACATCTAGTGGAAAACCTTCCCAGAAGAGTGCAGGCTGTTGTAGCAGCAAAGGGGGGACCAACTCCATATTAACGCCCATGATTTTGGAATGAGATGTTCGACGAGCACCTGTCCACATACTTTTGGTCATGTAGTGTATGTCCTTTCTGATACACAATGGGCTATTTGACCTCTGAGACAAAGATACATAATGAGATTATTTGGTTGCAGAAGCCAATGACAAAATAAATACAGCTTGCAGTCATCTGTTGAAGCCCTCGTCTTTGACTTAAACAGTCAGATATTTGAGTGAACTTCACTCAGTCAGGCCAATAGTCCACCCACTGTCCTTGAGTTTGCACAATCGGACCTTGAAGGAAGGACATTCCTCGGAGATTAGGTCAACATGACCCTCCACCCCCGACACCAGAAAAAGCCTCTGCAGTATCTAACCCCAACTGGACTAAAGGGCTCCCCCTATGCGTCAGATCACAAACCACCCAATTCCTTCACTCAGCCCCTGTGTTCATAAGCAATGACATTGAGAGTGAGCAAGTCGACCTACACCACCAACCCACACCACCCCTCACTCCATCTCAACCCTCTGGAACACATTCATTGCCACTAACCATCCACTATTTGCTGATTAAACATGTGTAACATCTTCTATTGCATGACATTCTGGAACCGAGGGAGCTGCTTCTTGAGAAGGGGCAGAGGGAATGAGGATATAATGCCATGAGCTGACCGCGACTTTGCCTAACAATAACATGTTTCCGTCCCTCAGACTACAGATGCTGGGTGTCCCTCTGAGGCGTGTGCGGCTAGTTGCTGGGTCATGAGAACTGTTGCTATGGAAAAAGGTAGGGAGCCAATCCAGACAAGTGACCAACTTCACGTACACAAAGCCACTAATTCCTCGTGCTTTCTATGTACTAGAAAAGGGGACACACTTAATAGCAATCATATATAGGCTATAATTGCAGTGATAGGGAAGTGTATCACCTGAACATTAAAATATAAATGGTATTGCGTGGAATGAGTCACCAGTTAGAAGTTAACTACAACAGTTATCCAATAGATAGTGAGTTTGATTCCTTGATAAAGCTTTGATAATGAACATGTATTATATGGGAAATGATTTGGTTGCTGTGTAGCCTATAGATCAGTCTAGAAGAATAGGTGTGAGGGTCAGATGATCATACGTTTGTGTTGTGTGAACATGCTGAGCGGGAAAGCACTTTGACTTTCCCGTTTCTAAGACACACGGTCTGTTAGACTGTGGTTGGTACAGTCACCCAGGCATGAACAATGCATGTGTACAGGCTTTCGCAACCTGCTCTACTTCCCACACTATGTGACCTTCACCCTGCACCTGATACAGTCATGTTCTCAGAAGTGATCAGACAGATGAAAAACATTTGCTCAACCAGTGCAAAGATGAACCATGTTCATACTGACCCAAATGGTGCTTGCTGACTCGCCAAAGCCACCCATTATGACACTAAAAAGGGACCACCTTTACTTACTAAACTCACATACCGGTATTACCATCGTTTAAGGACTCTTTGAAGATTAGTCCAAATGGGGACTAAAAGAGATCCAAATCAAACCATCAAAATAGAGTCAAACCCATGCTGCGTGTAAGGACTTTTCTGTTCTCATTTTCTGTTCTCATTTCGCGTGCAGTTAACACTCCCACGCGTCTTATTAGCATGCCTAAAATCAGCAGCCGCCCCTCTGCACAGCTCCGCGAGCAGTCAACAGCAGTCTGCATGGACAGGATGTTGTGGTTGTGCTGGTAACGTGCACTTCACACCGACAGGCGAGAATGGAGACACCATGACGTAGAGGTAAGAAGAAGAAAAACAAAGGCACCGCTATGAGGGTGTGCTGTTTCCACCCGGGCCCAGGCCAGCTTTGACCAGCGCAGTGTAAATAGTGGCCATGTCTAGATACTGTGTAGCCAGCATACGTCTTTAATCAAAGCTCAGTTGAAGTTTAAGCAGGCACGTTCGTCACAATTATGAATGAGAACATTTCCCATTTTGAGATGGTCCCCGCATCTAGGATGAAATAAAAGATTGATCGATCAACACTGAATTATTTCAGTCTGCCATAAAAAGGTTTTAGTGCCGTTATACTATAATACAATACGGAGTACCACAGGCTAACCACAACGCAAGAATACAGAGGAAGTGTGCAGTTCCTCCTCTACACAGTCCAAAGGCTGTTTGCCTAACAGTATTCAGGCCAAGCACAGACATTGACGTCAGAGAGCCTTTACAGTACAGCGGGCAGAGTGTACAGACCTAATAAAAGGTACAATAAAGTGAGAAATTGAGTCCTACGTCCATTAGAATGAGGGCAGCCTGAGGTTGTCTGGGCTACTAAACATTAACCACTGACTTGGGTTACAAATCAATTGCACTACCAGCTTAAGCCATAAAAGACACAGACCTATTGGTAGAAGGAGTAGTATCTTCATATGCACACATGGCAGATAAGCTTGCCCACACAACAACTGGCCTAGAACTACAGAGGTGTAAAAACAATGTATTTCGATGAGCTGTCACTTGTCCCATAGGTTTTTTTGTTAACATTGGCAAGCTTATACCTAGCCACCTGCACATTGTCAAATCAGGTGAGCGTTAGCAATGCCTATATTGATTGTCTCTGAATTACGTCAATCTATACATTATTTTGTCGGTGGAAATGCCTAAAGAACCATGTCGCCTTTTTGAGACAGAACTTTCATTCAGGAAGTGTCTTTCCCTCCTTCTGTGGTAAAACACTACTCTGGTCCTAAGATTGTTTTATGGTTGAAGGGTAAAGTCTGCAAATCTCCTTCACTGATACGACGCATGAGCTAAAAATGACCATTGATAAGGATCAATTGATATTTAACTGAGTTCCTTTGTCTGCTCTTTGTTAATCTGTACGGCATCATTACTAGCATGGCTTCCCCTTTGGCTATGTTGTGTTATTATAACAGGTACTGCACTGAGAACCTTTGCCTGTGTTATTCTTCTTTCTACTATAGATCTACTCCTGATTGTGTAGTATGTATTTAGCATACACAAGCACAACATCCAGGGCTCTGACACAACCTTACATGTATAGAAACCTCCCCATCCCCACCCCCTTACAACAATCTCTGCCCACAGCTCTCTCCTTTCAGCCAGCTGTGATACTGGCCACATTTAGAAATCTGAGGGCTGTTATTACTAACAGGCAGAAACACAAACTCACTCTGCAAACACTTGGCCAAAGGCCTGGGAAAACAGAGTCAGAAAAAATGTTGGACAATGTTTGTCCCCGAAGGGTGGGAAATAAGGCTTGTGAGGAGGTTTGGTTGGTGAATGGTGAACAACACCCTAGTAGCTCACAGCTGTGGGAGACTTACACCACAAACCACTCCTTGAACAACCTGCAGAGCCGCCTCTGCTCTTCCCTCACCTACATTACGTTGCAAACAAACACTTCACAGAGAAGGCTTTTCATGAGGTAACGGCTCAATCTTTAAAGCTACAAAGTATGAACGGTCATCTATGAGTATGTGTGAGGTTGTACGTGTGTGTATGGGTGAGAGGCAGAGGGAAAGCGAGAGACAGAGAGTCGGACACGTAGTTAAGACATGTGGCCCGCAGAGCAGGTTAAGTGAAACAAGTCGACTGAAACTTTCTAATGGCAGTCAACATTGTAACCTAGCACCAGCTAGTGCACACTCAGATGTTTAGTACGTCCCCTTTTGTATTGTGTCTGACATATACTGAGTATACCAAACGTTAGGAACACCTTCCTAATATTGAGTTGCACCCCCCCCCCCCCCCTTTTGCCCTCAGAACAGCCTCAATATGTCGGGGCATGGACCTTACAAGGTGTCGAAAGCATTACACAGGGATACTGGCCCATGTTGACTCCAATGGTTCCCACAGTTGCGTCAAGTTGGCTGGATGTCCATTGGGTGGTGTGGACCATTTTTTGATACACACGGGAAACTGTTGAGCGTGGAAAACCCAGCAGCGTTGAAGTTCTTGACACAAACCGGTGTGCCTGGCACCTACTACCATAAATCGTTCAAAGGCCCTCTTTTTCAAAGGCAATCTTTTGTGTTGCCCATTCACCCCCTGAATGGCACACATACGCAATCCATGTCTCATTTGTCTCAAGGCTTAAAAATCCTTCTTTAACCTGTTTCCTCTCTTTCACCTACTCTGATTAAAGTGAATTGAACAAGTGACATCAATAGCTTCCTCCTGGATTCATCTGGTCAGTCTATGTCATGGAAAGAGCGTGTTTTGTATACTCAGTGTATATACCGTACAAATATTTTACCATTATTTATATACACCGTATTTCGGTCTGGGAATGCAAGATTTACAGTAAGCTAAGCTTGTCTTTCCAGTTTTCTAAATATCAGTGACTGGATGGGACAATCTATTTAAAATAGGGTGCGGGTTCTCTGAATAGACAACAGACAGAGACATGGAATAAACCACGGTCACCCAGCAAAAAGGCAGAACTTTAGTCACTTAGTCCACTTGACCTTACTATTCAACATTTCCATGTAATCATTTGTTGCCTTATGTAAAGGGGCCTTGAGGCAAGAATTCATGTGAACAGGTTGGCTTCAAAATGCAAGTCACTGGAGTATACGTAGATTCATTCTTTCCAGGAATGGTAGTAATGCTGACATAATTATTTAATGGATTCATTTATTTTTTTTGTTACTGAGAGAAAACATTGCCGGCATAGAGGTCAGTTGTTTGTGCTCGTGCGTGTTTGTCTGTGTGTGTCTGTGTCTGTGTGTTATTACCTGCATGAAGCCTCTGCCTCAACCCCACCATTCACTATCCTGACCTGAAATGTGTGAGTGGTTCAAAAGAGTGTGCTAGGTCTTGACGGCTATTTTAACTCAGTCACAGAGTTCAATATTTGAAAATAGTATGACAAGGAATGCTTCTCCCACTATTGTTGAGGGACAGTGAATTGTGACACATGGCATAAAAAACGACATTCTGCAAATTTGTGAACTTTTCCATTGGAACAATGTAGTAATCTGCATGGTTTCATCATTCTTAGGTTGAGTACTCTAGATGGTATATCACTGGGACATTTTGACAGGCAATTCATTGTTGTCCTGTGGATTTTGTGTCACGTGGGGCCTCATCCCTACCAGTGCCCCACCCGGACTTCCAGGTAAAACTGTGATGTGTTCTGTCCCTGCTGTGGGACAGTATAACCTGTTTCACCAGCTCAGAGACTTGCCCAATCAAAGACAGCTCCATAAATCAGTACTGTCTCATGGCACAACACACGCCTAGGGGTAAGGCTGTAAACCAGGGACTCACACGGGCCATTATTCCACCAATCAGATGATATCGTATGATGTCATTATTTATGACGCTACTTATAAATCTACCAATCAGGTGCCTGCTCTGTGTTGTATAACCAATTGCTCCTCAGGTTTACTCAGGTTGGTCCTATTTCATTGTGTTATGGAAATGTTATCTATCATATTTGAGGATGAGATAAAGATGTGTGTCTTATCGTCAATAGCAAATGGAAAAAACAAGGCTTCATTTCCCACCAAAGAATTGTGATGACTACAGCAAACTTCTGTCACACTGGCCCTTGTTCCACTAATCAGCTTTGTGATGACATGATTTGTGGTGCACTCGTTCAATTTTTTTTTAATCTAGAACCTTAAAGGAAAAATCAACTACATTTGCCACCAAAGAATTGTGATGACTACAGCAAACCGCGCCGGGCAAATATTTGTAGTTTGGTTGACCACAAGGGTTATTTTTTTCCCTTTAAGAGCTGAAAAGGGCCCAATATTGGCTCTGTACCAAAATCTTACTCATAATCTTACTCTAGGCCTTGTTCTCACTTTTCACGTGTGGGAACGGTATGAACCTGTATCCTAATCAAAATCAAGATTCGTTCTTGGTCCATATTCTTATACTCCACAACACAACTCATGGCACTTTCGAGAAGTGGTAAACCAAGTTCTCAGAATGTGAAGTAATGTGCAGAAATAGTTGTGAATATGGAGAAGAATGAGTATTTGTCTCAGAGCTAGCGGGTGGGTAAATTGGGTCCTCTAGGCCTGAGTCATTGTAGCTTATGACTAGGCCTCCGTGTTCACTCGTTGCTCATTCCACCTCATGTGACTGTGGTTTAGGTGCTGCAGATGGATTCATCTGTGAGGGAACAAAAGAAGACACACGGATTGACTTAATGTTAGTGACAACATGGCAGACAATCAAAACAATGAAAATGCTCAGATGCTGTGAATGAGAGCACGCTTTGTGGGTTGTTATTCTTTTAAATAACTTCCTTCTGTCTCAAGTGCCCATTTGACAAAGAAGCACTGTTGATAGGCAGAATAAGCAATACCGTGACAACACAGCGAAGGAATGGCAGACAACCTGATTTACAGCAGTGAGTCAGTAGATAGCAACAACAAGTAGTTATAGGAGGGGGGGGGGGGGGTTAAGTTTTGTCACAAACACTGGTCATGCAAGCTTTGGGTTCTTCCACAATATGAGCATAAAAAGAACACAGGCTGAAAAGTCCACTTGTAAATGACGTAATAAATCAAAAGATGTCAAAAGTTTCACATTTACCGGTTCAAATCAAACATTACAGTCACACCCGTCAATGCCAGAACATTGGCAGACTGAGTTAGCGTTAGCAGTGGTATGTTTCTGGATGTTTTTGCCAGTAAAGCTTCTAATGTACATCCAGTGGAAACAAAGTGGTGAACTTGTGAAGAAACAAGGTCAGGTTGAAAAGAGATCACCCGCCCCCTTGATTTTAAGCTGCCAGTCATTTTTTAGGCTGTGGGAACCTAAGGTTTAGAATCACAAAATATTTCTCGTTAAGAGGGTAATTAGTGAGCGGTGTTACAGCAAGTGTGTTAATCACTCTTTCTTGGAATTGTCAGAATTCTTAGAAACCTGTGGAGGTACTCTTGGCCACGCTGGCTGTTTTATGCTCTTGGCAGCTTGATTGAAAAGAAAAGCCACCAATCAGGCAGCAGATCTCTCCTCCAATGGACGTCACCTCCACAGGGCAAGAATGCAGCTCTCACCTTCCTCCTCACCGATCTAGGACTACAGATGTTTTACTTTAGTCCTAGGCTCTTCATAGTTCTTCACGATAAGAGCTGAGGATGGCGTGGGTGCGGAGCCGAACAGCATCGTTTGAAAGGCATCTCCCTGGAGACGTTTTCAACACATGCCCTGAGCTTTCAGCCGGAGGAATGAACTGAAGGAATTGTGATATAGTCTCTGGGGGATGGAAAACTTTCATTGTTTTTTTTGTTTGCTGACTACAAATGCTGACTTTACAAACATAATAGAAACCAGGAACGTTCTGTTACATGTGGGAAGCTTTCAAAGACAGCACATTTCTAATAGAAATGTATAAATACACATTGAAAATATAAATCATGTATGCAAAGTCGGTAACCACACAATTTGTTCAGCAGATTATTTCATTCAGCAGACATACATTACGTGTGACTAAACTTTGTGACAGTCTGACAGTAGAGTGCCCCCTTGTTGAAACCACTTTGTCAAAATTAGCCAAGAATGTAATAATACACCATTTTATTTCACTTCCGTAACCCTAATGACCAATTACATAAATTGGAGCAGAGTAAGACTGAATCATTCCCTCCATTACTACCACACCCCTCCATAGGCCCAGGCCCAAGCCTTTGACCCATTATCATACACCCCCAGTAGGCTAAACGCACAACATTTAGTCCACTACCACACCCCTCCACATGGTAGGCCCAAGCCTAGGGTCTTGGTCCGCCTCCTCTCCCAACATCTGGCGATTGTTTGACAGGACCCACTGCGCAACGTCTCCCAGCGTCTCCAGTTGCTCCAACTGGGCCTGTGACTAACACCGCTCAGCTATATTTCACTAACAAATGAGAAGGGCTTCCAGATGACGGGCAGAGAAGAAAAAACAAGGAAGGAAATGAAAAACATGTGGGAAAGCCTGGACTGCATTTCATACGGAAAAGGATACTCCAAGAAAAGTCTGAACATTCCCCAGACCCCTTCCTCCCTTTTAAGAGGGGCTTGAACCTCTCATGAAAGCTCTCTCAGTATGAAAGGCTTGATGATCTTAACAGAAAGTGATAAAATATTGTTAAGCATTCGCCTGATGACTGAAGGTACATAATTACACCTAAGGGGACTCCGGGATGCTGGCCATCTAGGCAGAGTTGCAAAGAAAAAGCCATATCTCAGACTGGCCAATGAAAAGAAAAGATTAATATGGGCAAAAGAACACAGACACTGGACAGAGGAATTCTGCCTAGAAGGCCAGCATCCCGGAGTCACCTCTTCACTGCTGATGTTGAGACTGGTGCTTTGCTTGTACTATTAAATTAAGCTGCCAGTTGAGGACTTGTGAGAAGTCTGTTTCTCAAACTAGACACTCTAATGTACTTGTCCTCTTGTTCAGATGTACACCGGGGCCTCCCAGTCCTCTTTCTATTCTGGTTAGAGCCAGTTTGGGCTGTTCTGTGAAGGGAGTAGTACACAGCGTTGTGCTTTTCTTTCAAAAACAAGGACAATTCTAAGTTACCCCAAAATGTTGAATGGTAGTGTATATGGGCATACAAATAGGGTTTTACTGTCATAACATTAAGAGGTAAATGGGTTGTTAAAAAAGCATGACATGGGTGACTAAAAAAAGCCAAACATTTGTCATTTGTTCATATGCAGGTTATTATCAACCTCAAAACTATGCAGGGAATTCTGGGTTAAACATAAGCATCAGTCAAAGCTATCTGGTTCTGAAGACATTAATCAACCTGTTTAAAACGGTGTACCAAATCAGTGTGACTGAAGGGGGATAAAGAGAAGGGCAGAGGGGGGGAATTCTCTGGCAGTGAGGGAGTCAAACCTAAACCTCTCTCTCAGCTAGAGTCCGTATGCAGCCAGCCCAGAGGCGGCCATCTTGCAGCCTGCATTGCGTGCATTCCTATGACTTAAGGCAGCAGGGTGAGTCACTTTGTTCGGTGCAAATGTGGCCTCTGATTCACACCCAAGTGACTAAGCCCCCGAACGGGCCCCACTGAGAGACGAGGAGAGAGGAAAGGAAAGGAGAAGCCTCTATCTATCTCTCTTGCCAGCCAGAAACAAGGAGACCTGATAAGTGGACAAAATGCAAGGCATTTCTTTTCAAAGGAAATTCTCACTTGCCCAAAAAAATTGTTTTTGGTTGACCTCAAAGTATATCATGAGTCACTTCCCTAGTTGGCCCAAGTCTTCAGTATACAAATGTTTATAGTGACACGTCATTGCTAAGATTGTTTAGTATATATTTTCTCTCAATAATTCCCAAAGAATTTGTACCAGACCAGTATAAAACTGAGAAGATGTCAGAAACCATTTCTAACCTAAATTACCCTGAAAATTAGCCAACTCAGCACACATACCACTTTCAATGCATCATGATTTGAATTATCAGACCTTTTCACTTTTCTTACAGCTCATTAAATGTACAAAATAGACAACGTGACATGTAACCTCACGGCTCGACTCATCTAGCTAGGGATATTAGAGGCTCATCTGTTTTCTCTAAAACTGGTTAAAGAAGAGTGAAGACAGCCAAACAGCAAGAAACATCCATACTCTTTTTCTTTCTCTCTCTCTCTCTCTCTCTCTCTCTCTCTCCCCCTCTCTCTCTCCCTCTCTCTCTCCCTCTCTCTGCCAACTGTGTGACTTCCTGCCTGCTGCCAACAGAAACAGGTTGCACCTGCTATGTGACATCATAAAATATATTTCCTCCATCATATCCTTACATGGTCTCTCCTATCATTGTTATTCAGATGACACTCAACTACTTTTCGCCTTCCCTCCTTCTGACACCCAGGTTGCGACACGCATCTCTGCGTGCCTGGCAAATATCTCAGCTTGGATGTTGGCCCACCACCTCAAGCTCAACCTCGACAAGACAGAGCTGCTCTTCCTCCCGGGGAAAGCCAGCCCGCTCCATGACCTCTCTATCACGGATGACAACTCCACGGAGTCCCCCTCCCAGAGTGCAAAGAACCTTGGCAACACCCTGTCATTCTCTGCAAATATCAAAGCAGTGACTCGACCCTACCTCACACAGGAAGAGGTGCAGGTCCTAATCCAGGCACTTGTCATCTGGACTACTGCGACTCACTATTGGCTGGGCTCCCCACTTGTGCCTTCATACCCATGCAATGTATCCAGAACGCTGCAGCCCACCTGTTGTTCAACCTTCCCAAGTTTTCCCATGTCACCCCGCTCCTCCACACACTCCACTGGCTTCCAGCCGAAGCTCGCATCTACAACTTACCTTAAAGCTATGCTCAAACCCTACACCCCAACCCAAGTACTCCGTTCTGTCACCTCTGGTCTCTTTGCCCACCTCAATGGTGGAACCAACTTCCCCCTGAAGCTAGGACAGCAGAGTTCCTGCCAATCTTCCTGAAAACATGAAACCCTAACTTTTCTTAGGGGATTTGTTTCCCCTTATCACCATCGACTTTGCTAATTTGCTAATTTGAGGAAAAATGTACTTACTATGACTGTGATATGTGGTTGTCCCATCTGGCTATCTTAAGATGAACTGTAAGTCGTTCTGGATAAGAGAGTTGGTTAAATGATTCAAATGGAAAATGTAATAATGTTGGCATGTGGTTTTTGCTCAATGGACGACACACCTCAATATTCCTTCTAGATGTTTCCATACTCCCGTTTTCAACGACGGATACAAAGACATAAAACCTCACACGCAGATGACATAATCATGCTATATTGAAAGTCAAGTAAGGTTTTGATCAAAAGATGAAATGTATTGCTCATCTAATTGAAATAATTACACCTCATGAAGTTGTCACTTAAAAAAAGAGATTCCTTTGTATGTCAGATGGTACAATGCCGTGTGGTGTGAAGGGCGAGTTGAAAAAGTCTGTGATCCACACATTTCAACCTGGGCATTTTTAAGCTCACTGTTGAAAGATATGACCTACATACCAAGACAAAGAAAGTTTTAGACTTTGTAACAATTCAGAAAATATGCGTAGGTGGAAGATCATTTACACCACATCAAAGGGCCAAACAGACATTTTCCAGTACCCTATCTGAAAAAGTCAGATGTACCCCACATTGAGAAGAACTGATGTGAACAGGTTGTCAGAGCTACTCAATTCTAGTACTGTTGTTTGCCATCCAAAACAACAGAGATTGGCCTGTTCAAACACATGGATTAACTGTGCAGATATCACCCATTAACACAACCGCAGCCTGCGTCACAGCATTACTCCGATGCTCTTTGGCTTCTTGCTTATTACCCTTCCTGACCCTGATAACTCCCCTTTTAAATCCTCACAAACTTTAAGAGCAGCTCAAAACTAAAGCCTCCAGAGCGGTCAGATGCATTTCTTCCATGCGTGCCATGACATTAACTTCTCTGATAACGTAGAACTGACTCAAGTGTAATACAACCTTATCCCAAATAGAGTTGATTACATATGTCCCTTTTCCGGACCTCTCTATAGCGTTCTACTCGGATGGCTTGGCTTGCCAAGGTTTGGACTCCGGCAGGCCTGAGTTTTGGTTTGGGTTCAGGAGATGTCACTCTCACAGAACTACGTACAACCCAAGCACAGCCAAAACAATCGGGCTGACTTGTGAGGTTTACCTTCTTAAGGAGGATTTCATCAGAAATAATCCCAGGATTTTGGGTCTCTCTCACGTGGCCCGGGACGTTTGATGTGTGGATTATTGCTCAGATTAACCCTCCCCTTTTAAAAACAAGAGGCATATTCAGTAAGGGGTTTGATGTAGTGCTGAAAACACACCGGTGCCCTGCTTTGATGTAGAAGCCCTTGAATCTGAACTCACACCAGGCCTGACATAAACCCAAGGCTATGACCTTTGAGGGTAGAGTGTATTTTACAGAGCAATATTTGCCCTTCACAATCATGGATAAACTGTAGTGTCCATGGGCACTGGGAGTAGAAGTCATTGGTAGATGGATAAGAGGAGTGGACTGTATCCAAGTTTCGAAGAAGGGAAATGTTTATGCATGGAATCGGATAGGTTTAGATTCTGAATTGATTGCTGCCCCTGAAAAATAACCTGTTCTTAAATTAGGGAATTGCAAGAGAGGGACAATGTCAGCTGAATGTAAATGTCTCAATTATAAAAGTAATTGTGTCAGATTTGAGTTTTTCTATCAGTACATACCAGAGGCGGTCAGCGCCGTTTAAGATGAAGGAGGACAGTATTTTTTAAACGAGCATGGTCTTATTTCTATTACAGCATATTGGTTGACTGTCATTCATATTCCATTCACCCAGATCAATGTAACATCAATAGGTTTAGTTTACTACATGACACTCAAATTTCCCTATACCCATCATGAGGTTGCTATACTGGTCGAGAGAAAATGTTATCCAGACAGTAATACATTCAATAACGCCTTGCACACTGTTGCCTGCATCTTGCTGATCTAGGGTGTAATCATTAGTCCAACAGTTGCAAACAAGAGTTTTTATTGGACAAATTCAGGTATGCTTATCCCCATTTAATTCCGTCTTCTTCCGTTTTAAGAAAAGTTTTTCAACAGAATTGGCGGAATGAATGTACCCCTGATCACCGCAATCACAGTTCACTTTCATAGCAGCCACATACAAACAGTATGATCATTTGCTCGTTGTATGATTCCTTCTCGCATCTACACGCTTTCCAGTGGTAGAAAAAGTATTCAATTGTCATACTTGAGTAAAAGTAAAGATGGCTTAATAGAAAGTGAAAGTCACCCAGTAAAATATATATTGAGTAAACATCTTAAATGTACTTAGGTATCAAAAGTAAATGTAATTGCTAAAATATTCTTTAGTATCAAAGTATATAAATCCTTTCAAATTCCTTATATTAAGCAAAACGGAAGGCACCCTTTTATATATTTTTTATTTATTTATGGATAGCCAGGGGCACACTCCACCAGATCTGAGGCAGTAGGGATGACCAGGGATGTTTTATTGATAAGTGAATGAATTGGAGGATTTTACAGTCCTGCTAAACAAATGTAATGAGTACTTTTGAGTGTCAAGGAAAATGTATGGAGTAAAAGGTTTTAAAAAATCTGTATGAATATAGTGAAGTAAAAATAGAAATAGTAAACTACAGATACCCATAAAACTACTTAAGTAGTACTTTAAAGTATGTTTACTTAAGTACTTTACACCACTGGTGCTCTCCTCTCCCCTTTTCCCTTTGCTTGTGGACTTCAGTGCACAATACAAGCACTGTCTGTGACCAGGTGACAAAACCTTTCCAAGCCAAACCTTCATAACATAACCGTTAACCACTACACACAGCATACCTCAATGTCAGCTAACGTCATAGTCAACATAGCTATCTACTAGAACTAACAAGTTAATAAACCAGCTACAATCAATGCAGTACAGTGAACAGCATGCAGTTTAGCAGTTACACCAGAGGGCCCCAGTGGCTATCAACTAATATATAAAACCAAAAGCTTACCTTGACTTTGAAGAGTTCCAGTGTTGGATAGTCATAGCCAGCTAGCTAACATAGCATCCTTCTCTGTTTGAGCCAGGTGTTTGAGTAGGCTAAACTAGCTAGCTGCATTCACTAGCTAGGTAAATCTATATATATATATATATATATATATATATATATATATATATATATATAACACACAGTGCCTTCAGAAAGTACTTAGACCCCTTGACTTTTTCTAAATGTTGTTAGGTTACAGCCTTCTTCTAAAACTGATTAAATAGATGTATTTCCTTCATCAATCGACACACAATACCCCATAATGACAATTCAGAAACAGGTTTAGTAAATATGACATTCACATAAGTATTCAGACCCTTTACTAAGTACTTTGTTGAAGCACCTATGGAGGCTAATTCACGGAAATATGACATTCACATAAGTATTTAGACCCTTTACTAAGTACTTTGTTGAAGCACCTATGGAAGCGATTATACCTCTTCTTGGGTATGATTCTACAAGCTTGGCACACCTGTATTTGGGGAGTTTCTCCCATTCTTCTCTGCAGATCCTCTCAAGCTCTGTCAGGTTGGATGGGGAAAACTGCAGAACTAGTTTCAGGTGTCTCCAGAGATGCTCCATTGGGTTCAAGTTCTAGCTCTGGCTGGGCCACTCAAGGACATTCAGAGACTTGTCCTGAAGCCACTCCTGCGTTGTCTTGGCTGTGTGCTTTGGGCCATTGTCCTGTTGGAATATTGAACCTTCGCCCCAGTCTGAGGTCCTGAGTGCTCTGGAACAGGTTTTCATCAAGGATCTCTCTATACTTTGCTCTGGTATCTTTACCTCAATCCTGACTAGTCTCCAGGTCACTGCCACTGAAAACATCCCCACAGCATGATGCTGCCTCTACCATGCTTCACAGTAGGGATGGTGCCAGGTTTCCTCCAGACGTGATGTATGATATTCAGGCCAAAGAGTTCAATCTTGGTTTCATCAGACGAGAGAATCTTGTTTCTCATGGTCTGAGAGTCCATGGGTGCCTTTTGGCAAACTCCAAGCGGGCTGTCATGTGCCTCTTACTGAGGAGTGGCTTCCGTCTGGCCACTCTACCATAAAGGCCTGATTGACGTAGTGCTTCAGAGATGGTTGTCCTTCTGTAAGATTCTCCCATCTCCACAGAGGAATTCTAGAACTCTGTTAGAGTGACCATCTTGGTCACCTCCCTGACCAAGGCCCTTCTCCCCCGATTTCTCAGTTTGGCCAAGCGGCCAGCTCTAGGAAGAGTCTTGGTGTTTCCAAACTTCTTCCATTTAAGAATGGAGGCCACTGTGTTCTTGGGGACCTTCAATGCTGCAGAAACTTTTGGTACCCTTTCCCTGATCTGTGCCTCGACACAATCCTGTCTCGGAGCTCTATGAACAATTCCTTCGACCTCATGGCTTGTTTTTTGCTCTGGCATGCACTGTCAACTTTGAGACCTTAAATAGACGTGTGTGCCTAGCCAAATCATGTCCAATAGATTTAATTCAAGTTAACATCAAGGATGATCAATGGAAACAGGATGCATCTGAGCTCAATTTCGAGTCTCATAGCAAAGGTTTTGATTACTTATGTAAATAAGGTATTTCCATTGTTTTTAGTTTTTTTTGCAAAATAATAAATAAAAAAAAACACTTTTTCGCTTTGTCATTATGGGGTATTGTGTGTAGATTGCTGAGTTTAAAAAACACTTTCCTAAGGCACTGTATATTTATAGAGACATATAGATAGCTCTCTCACTCTCACTCTCTCTCAGGCTTCTTAAGAAATACATTTCTTCAGAACTGTTCAACTATTGTCTTTCTCTCACTTTGAGTCAACGACTCGCCACATTTCATGCATCGCAGTGCTAGCTATCTGTAGCTTAAGCATTCAGTACTAGATTAATTATCTGATTCTTTGATTGGGTGGACAACATTTTAGTTCACACTGCAAGAGCTATGATAGGTTGGAGGATGTCCTCCGGAAGTTGTCATAATTACTGTGTAAGTCTATGGAAGAGGGTGAAAACCAATATACCCAGAGGAGGTCAGAAACTAACTGTCCTCCAGCAACACCATGGTGCTACCCCAGAGATTGCTGTTGAGACCACTGTAGACCAATTTTGCAAAACAGTTTGTTTTAATCAATTATTTGGTGATTTGCAAAGCATGAACATGACCTAAATGTTTTCACCCTCCTCACAAGGTTCCCTTTGAAAGTTTGAGGGACTGTGTGTGTGTGTGTGTGTGTGTGTGTGTGTGTGTGTGTGTGTGTGTGTGTGTGTGTGTGTGTGTGTGTGTGTGTGTGTGTGTGTGTGTGTGTCCATGGGTGCATGTGTGCACGTACATGTGCACTCATTTGCTGTTATTGCTTAGCCTTGCACTTCTTTCTGCTTTGAGTGTCAATAGTGCCATGGTGGCAAATACAGAGCATACGTGAGAGCACGGCAGAATGGAGAAGCCTCCTTCAGCAGACAGAGGAACTACACAGGCAGGAATAGGGGTAACACACATACGCTCCTAGGAGACATACAAAGCGGTGTGTGAGATATCAGAAAGGTGTTGCACGGTACCTTTGGCCTACTTTTATATGAGAGAACATTCATAGGGAGATGTCACCAGACACATTGGCTAAAGATCTGATTGGTGAAAGGGATACACCAACAAGGTTTGCGTTTCCTCTGTACTTAAATTTGAAAGTATTATCTAAACTATTTGCGGATTGAAATGTGACTACAGAGAAATGTTCAGCAGACATGACCTTTCAGAAAAGTATGGGGAAGTTACAGTACATTCGGAAAGTATTCAGAACCCTTGACTTTTTCCACATTGTGTTATTTTACAGTCTTATTCTAAAATGGATTTTAAAAAAATCAATTGACTCACAATACCTCATAATGACACAGTGAAAACAGGTTTTTAGAATATGTATAGAAAATGTATAAAATAAAAATAAGTATTCTGACCATTTTCTATGAGACTCGAAATTCAGCTCTTTGTTTCCATTGATCATCCTTGAGATGTTTCTTCAACTTGATTGGAGTCAATCTGTGGTAAATTAAATTGTTTGGACATGATTTGGAAACGCACACACCTGTCTATTTGACAAGGTCCCTGTCACGACTTCCACCGCAGGTGGCTCCTCGCCCTGTTCGGGCGGCGCTCGGCGGTCGTCGTCGCCGGTCTACTAGCTGCCACCGATCCTTTTTCCTTTTCTTTTGGTTATGTCTGTTTTGTGTTTCACCTGGTTTCCTTTTGGTTAATTAGGGGGGGGGGTATTTAATTTGACATTTCCTTTGGGGTTTTGTGCGGGATTGTTTTCGTTTGAACTGTCAGTGAGTTTGGGTTTCGTTTTTATTAGCTCATGTTTTACAGGTGTTTTTCCCTAGACTGTGTCTGAGTGGGGGTGTTCGTGGCTATTGCTGTAGTCCGGTGTTCCTGTTTGTTTTTTTGAGCTAGTTAAATGAAACGCCCTTTTCTTTTGAACTCGTTTCTCCTGTGCCTGACTCCACACCCACATCTCCTTGGGGAGATCTGACAGTCCCACAGTTGACAGTGCATGTCAGAGCAAAAACCAACCCAGGAGGTTGAAGGAATTGTAAGTAGAGTTTTGATACAGGATTGTGTGAAGGAACAGATCTGGGGAAGGGTACCAAAACGTTTCTGCAGCATTGAAGGTCCCCAAGAATACAGTGGCCTCCGTCATTTTTAAATGGAAAAAGTTTGGAACCACCAATACTCTTCCTATTGCTGGCCGCCCGGCCAAACTGGTGAATCGGGGGAGAAGGGCCTTGGTCAGAGAGGAGACCAAGATCTTCATGGTCACTCTGACAGAGCTCCAGAGTTCTTCTGTAGAGAGGGGAATCTTCCAGTAGGACAACCATCTCTGCATCACTCCACCAATTAGACCTTTATGGTAGAGTGGCCAGACGGAGCCACTCCTCAGTAAAAGGCACATGACAGCCCGCTTGGAGTTTGCCAAAGGGCACCTAAGGGATTGTCTGGACTGATGAAACCAAGATTGATCACTTTGGCCTGAATGCCAAGCATCACATCTGGAGGAAACCTGGCACCATCCCGATGGTGAAGCATGGTGGTGGCAGCATCATGTGGTGGGGATGTTTTTCAGCGGCAGGGACTGGGAGACTGATCTGGATCGAGGGAAAGATGAACAGAGTAAAGTACAGAGAGACCCTTGATGAAAACCTGCTCCAGAGCGCTCAGGACCTCAGACTGGGAAAAAGGTTCACCTTCCAACAGGATAATGACCCTAAGTACACAGCGAAGACAACGCGGAAGTGGCTTCTGGACAAGTCTCTGAATGTCATTGCGTGGCCCCAGCCAGAACCCGAACTTGAACCCAATCGAACATCTCTGTAGAGACCTGAAAATATCTGTGCAGCAACGCTCCCCATCCAACCTGACAGAGCTTCAGAGGATCTGCAGAGAAGAATGGGAGAAACTCTCCAAATACAGGTGTGCCAAGCTTGTAGCGTCAAGAAGACTCGAGGCTGTAATCGCTGCCAAAGATGCTTCAACAAAGTACTGAGTAAAGGGTCTGAATACTTTTGTAAATGTAATTTTTAAATTTATTATTTATAATACATTTGCAAAAATGTCTAAAAACCTGTATGCTTAGTCATTATGGGATACTGTGTGTAGATTAATGAGGGGGAAAAAAACAATTTAATCCATTTTAGAATAAGGCTGTAACGTAACAAAATGTGGAAAAAGTCAAAGGGTCTGAATACTTTCCAAATGCACTGTATGGCATGGAACGTGTCCACACAACGTGTCCACACCACCATTTGTATGTACTACTGCTGTTCTGATTATTGTTGTTATGATCATTTATTATATTTCCACATTTCTCCAATTAGACATGGCTGACCAAGACCAGACGGAGAGCACACATTACACCTGTTTTAAGGTCTCTGCACCGGCTGACTGTGAGTTTTAGAATTCATTTTAAGTTTATGCTATTGGTTCTTAAATCAATCCACGATTGTGCACCCCAATACATGTCAGACATGCTTTGAATTTATGTACCAAGTAGGTCTCTCAGGTCCTCTGGCACTGACCTTTTAACTATCTTTCCCTTTATCCCAAAGCCTTGGACCAAGAGATTATGCCCCCAGCATCTGGAATAGCCTGCCAAAGAACCTGAGGGGGGCCGAAACTGTGGCCAAATATTAAAAAAAGATACTAAAACATATTTTTACTAAAACATACTTTTCTACTAAAAGTATGTAAAACATACTTTTCCTTTGGCTGCTGTTTGTCATTGTTTCATTTTTTTATCTTGTGTTTGTTGTGTCGTAAATATTTCAGCTTTTATTTTCCTTGGTTTTTTGTGCTTTTTTCCCCCTGTAAAGCACATTGCATTGCATCCCATGTCTTAAATGTGCTGTATAAATACATCTGGATTTGATTTGATTTGATTTGAATGGCCTGAGTCAGGCACTAGAGTGTCAGTTATTATTCAACATGACACCCACAGGACGGCAGTACAAATCACTGAAACTCTCTCCTCATACGTCAAACTTTACGCTGCAAATTTTGCCTACCCTAGAGGGAAATACTTTTGCCAGTGGTCTAAGGCACTGCGTCTCAGTGCAAGAGGTATCGCTACAGTCTCTGGTTTGAATCCAGGCCGTATCACATCTGGCCGTGATTGGGAGTCCCACAGGGCGGCGCACAATTGGCCCAGCGTCGTCCAGGCTTGGCCGGGGTAGGCCGTTATTGTAAATAAGAATTTGTTCTTAACTGACTTGCCTTGTTAAATAAACAATATTAAAAAATAAAAATGAGAGAGAGAGAGAGTCTGTTTTCAATGGAGTTGGGACCGAGAGAGAGAGAGAGAGAGTCTGTTTTCAATGGAGTTGGGACCGAGAGAGAGAGAGAGAGAGAGAGAGAGAGAGAGAGAGAGAGAGAGAGAGAGAGTCTGTTTTCAATGGAGTTGGGACCGAGAGAGAGAGAGAGAGAGAGAGAGAGAGAGAGAGAGAGAGAGAGAGAGAGTCTGTTTTCAATGGAGTTGGGACCGAGAGAGAGAGAGAGAGAGAGAGAGAGAGAGAGAGAGAGAGAGAGAGAGAGAGAGTCTGTTTTCAATGGAGTTGGGACCGAGAGAGAGAGAGAGAGAGAGAGAGAGAGAGAGAGAGAGAGAGAGAGACTGTTTTCAATAGAGTTGGGACAGAGAGAGAGAGAGAGAGAGAGAGAGAGAGAGGGGAGAGGGGAGAAGGAAGAGAGAGAGAAGTAGGGCCTGTTATCAGTGGAGTGGGGAATGTTGATAGGCGGTATGGTGCAGAGATAGCGCCTGCACATCAGCCCTGGCGTGACGCACGGCAGACTCCCACGCCCACTCCCTCCCTCCATCCCCCTCTCCTTCTAACCATTTCTTGCCCTTTTTTTAAAACTTTCCTTCCCTTCCAGTCTGACAAAATGTTTCA